>NC_054702.1:114899661-115023818 GCF_016097555.1 Gigantopelta aegis
ACACTTGTTTAGGAGGACATGTCTCTCTGGTCCATACCTTGATTCCAATACATCTAAGTAAATGCATATACATCTATCTGGGCTAGCTGACATTAAATACTTACATTGCATGTTTTGTTTTATTCACAGCAATACGTCGTAGACGGGAAACTGGCGGTGAAGAACACTATAAGAAGTACAAGAATTGGTATGACGCAAACCTAGAAGGTTTTGAAGTACCATACCGAGCAACGAATGATTCCTGGATTAAACTGAGTGATACAGGTACTGATTAATTATTATACACTACGGGAAACTTTAGATGGGGTATGGTGGCCTTCCATTGAGGTTTCCCACAAAAATATGACCTCCATGTAGACAGCCAGATATCTAGGTCAAAGATCAAGGTATCTCTTAAGGAACACACATCATACCATTTCCAGTCATTGACCTTAGTTACTTATGTTTGGCATAAAATGCATTTGGAGCCATTACAAACATTATAATCCTCAGAAACGGTTTCATTTAATGTGAAATGTGTGGGTTAAAGGGACATTCCTGAGTTTGCTGCATTGTAAGATGTTTCCGAAAAATCAAATATTTCTACGATTAAACTTACATATTAAATATATTTTCTTGTTTAGAATATCAGTGTCTGTATATCCAATGTGTTAATATATATTAAACTGGATTTTGTCTTCAAATAATTTTGTACGTACGAAAAAAAAAAATTTTAGGAAATAAAATGACATTTAACCTAGTACAAATAGTAGAATGATCAGAAACACGTTTAATATACAGCCACTAATATTTTATGCAGTAAAAATATATTTGATATGTAATTACAATCGTTAAAAAGTCTCTGTTAGTCGATAACATCTTAAAATTGCAGAAAACTCAGGAATGTCCCTTTAAGTATTGCTAAAAACATTATACACCGCCTAGTAAAAGTAGACCAGTGCGTTCAACGTATTCAACACAAACGTATGTTACAGAACCCTCATGCAAATAGAATGCCTGGATTACTATTTGTGGTCAAATGTTATATAAAGAATCCAGTTGGATAAACCAATTGACCGATCAGTCAGTCAGTCCTTCAAACCACTAATCGTGTTAGCTAAGCAGTCAGTCTATCAAATTGTTCAACCGGCCTCAGTGGTGTAGTGATCAATGGCCAGGTGTAAAGCCACTAAACCAAGTTCTCCATCACTAAATCTCTAACAACTAACCATTTGACAGTCCAGATGAACAGGTAGAAATAGGCTATTGACGTCAGCATACAAATTCTGCAGGACCAAATATGATCATAGAGTATAAATGCACAATAAATGTCGGTCCGACAGGATGGCAGGCAAAACGTTGACTGGGAAAAACTAGTTGGGACATCAGTAATTCTCGACCACTGTTGACAATTGACTGGACATAAGTAAAACAATGAATTAAAAGAATGAATGCTTGGGTATGGAATTGGTCATCATTGAGACTGTGGAGCCAGCAGTTTATGTAAATATCTAGTTTAAAAGATTTTCTTTTAATTTACCGATGCACGGAACACATTTTAATTACTGTTATATGGCATAGGACAAATGGTTAAGTACCACAGACATAATTAGAGAGAAAACCCGATGCCACCACACAATGGCCTACTCTTTTAGAGTTCATTTTATCTATACGTACGTTCGTGCTTATATTCAATTAAGGTTAAAGCATGGTGTTCTGGGTATGTACCTCAAGTATCTGGACTGTCTGTCCAGGACAGAGAGTGGTTAGTAAGAGAGAGTTCAGTGCAATGGCCTTACACCTACCCACTGAATCTGGGTGAAAGCCTGTACCGAGATGTGGACCCAGTATTGTCCAGCCTTAAGTCTGATGGCTTAACCACTACACCGAGGGCGGTGCTACGTTTATACAAGACACAGAGTTTGATTAGCAGCATGTGATCTTTTATATACACCATTCCATAGAGTCGATAGTACTACAGCTTTTTTATACCAGCTGTGGAGTATTAGCCGACATGAGATATAGCCCAATCCAACGAGGATCGATCCTAGACCTACCGCGCATCAGGCGAGCTCTTTACAACTGGGCTACAGTTTGTGACTCTGTGTAACGTAATCTTAAAATTCCTGAAATCAACACCATCAACTCATAGCTTACCTGTAACAGTTACAATTTATAATGTGCTTATGTTTTCTAGTTATTTATGCTATGACTGAACCTTTGTAGGGCCAGCTGATATGGAATATGAAATCGGATCTATGATCTGTGAAAAAGCAACAACTACCTTCTGTAATGGACCACTTCCAGCTGGAAGAAAATATGTGTTTGTATATTATGCTATTATATTTATAGAACATATTTTATAAGTTCTAGTCCATACTCCTAGTAGTACTATTACCACCACCACCACTACTACTACTACCATCACCATTACTACTACCCCCGCCAATTCTAGTACTGTTGCTGCTACTACTACCACCACCACCGTTATACTTCTATCCACATTACTACTACTACTACCATTATTATACTAGTACTGTCAGCGGTTGCAAAATGAAGTACTAGAAGGCATTGGAACTGTCAGAGTAGTAGTTGGGGGTGGGGGGTATCGAGAGCTACAGACACTCAGTAATGGGGGGGGGGGGGGGGGGGGGGGGGGCTCTATGGGACGGAGTCGGTTACCCCAGAAATTGTTGGCCCAAGATTGGAACAATTATGACTCACATTTCTATCCTTGAATGTGATTGGTCAGTGCAGGAATAAGCGATATCCAACTGTTACAAGCGTTCCATGTACATGAGGTTCTAGATTTTTTTGTATTTTAAATTCACTTGCCATGGGACCAGTGGATTTGAAAATTTACTAATCATGGTGAAAAATTCACTTGCCCAATTTTAACTGTTTATAAAACACAAAACCCCATTAAGTTGAAATAATTAACTTTTTAATATACATTTTGCATACTAAGTTCATGTGAAATCAATTTGTCAGTTTACACAACATGCTCATTGGGCATATTTTATGGTATGTTTAAAAAAACATGCAAACAATTTTCATCAGTTTAGAATAAAGTTACTTATTAATATTTAAAAATAATTGTTTCCACTAATACCACCTAAGTTATAAAAACTATCCATGTTACCTATTAGAACAATTAACAGCATTAAAAACAAATTAATATTTTATCACTTATAAATGTGTATATATTTATTTACTTATAAATGGGAATTCCTACCCAACCCCCCTCCCAAAAAACAACAACAAAAAAAACCCCAAAAAACCTCAAAACGAAACAAGAACCTTTATTAGCATAAACTGAACATGTATTATAGGTTAAGACATAAAATTCCACCCCACACACCAAATTAGTAATTTTCAATGTAGATACTTTGTTAAATTTATCTATTCCATGACATTGTGTATTTAATTATATTTATTTATTTTATTTTATTTTTTTCAATTTATTTGATATTTTATAAATTAAATTAATAATTTCTACTTTTAAAGTTTTGCAAACGTAAATGGTGGCTTGCAACTTTTAAACTAATAAAATACTGGTTAACGTTTGGCACTCTATTAATATTAGTATCAAAGGACCAAATATTTGGATTCCAGTGCAAAAAAAAAAACAAAATGGCGGCGATACGATGAACTTTTGTTTCTTTTCAATGTTTACATTTTATATCTTGAATAAAGTTACATCGGTAGGTATATTGATGTCGTGGATGAGTCAAAGATTACTGGTGATGAACTATTTGTCAGTGAAATATTGCATGTGACAGCAAATCGAAAAAAGTGACTTTTAGATGGTTCTTTTGTTTTCATACGATAGTATGTGTTCAAGAAAATATGAACTGGAGTCTGAGCAACTGTGGTGAAAATAGACGTCGTAAATGAGGGTAGTAAACGTCGCATGCTTCGTCGCCTTGTTTTGCAACCGCTGACAGTACTATGATACTATACTACTATCAGTATGCTATTACTATACCATGAGAGAGAGAGAGAGAGAGAGAGAGAGAGAGAGAGAGAGAGAGAGAGAGAGAGAGAGAGAGAGAGAGAGAGAGAGAGAGAGAGAGAGAGAGAGAGATCACATTAAAGGTGTTTGCAGATGATGAGGGTGGGGTGTGTAAAAATAAGGTTTGTGCAATACAATGTTCGATGTCAAAGATGAAATTTGTGTAAATCTCGTTCAATACAAAATAAACCACCATTGTCAAAGTGTTGAAATAACTATATGTTTTATACATAAATTAACCCACAGACTGAAATAATAATCCGAGTGTTTTCTTAGTTAATTGGTCTTTTCTTTCCTTGGCCTGTACCTGTGGTTCCTGATTGGCAGGTGCATATTTAGACGGTCCCCAGACATTGTGTCTAGATACACTAAAAATATGTGCCTCTTTTGTTAAGATCACAGGGTATTGTGTGATAACCGTGCGGACACCCCTCAAATCGTAATGGACATTATCAGCCATCCTGCTTTATTACTGTAATTCTGTAAAACCCTTTATTAAGGAGACTTTTCCATCCCATTCCCAAACAACAGAAAATTATCACTTAGGTATCGTGAGTGGTCATTTTTGCTCAAATGTACCCTACCAATAGTCCTAATAATATGCATTTTTTCTTTGGATTTTTAGAAAGAGAAACATACTATAACTCCATTTCGTTCTATTGATGCAAATTGAAATATATTTAGTTAGTCATTTATGTTGTTTTAACAAGTCAGGTTGAAAGCGAAGCGCCTTGTCGTAAATTAGAGCGTTTGTGTACACTGTGCATAGAGGAGTTGGACGGAGCTGACGTCACTTTGCCCCAAGCTATATACCACCGGACGTTACAAAGTGTCAGTATGTGTTGGTGGTCCGGGTATGCATCTTTCCAACACATCAGGCTCTTGTTGGAGTTGACTGTCCCCTTAATCATATTGTGAAGAGATGAAGAAGTGGCGAATCCAAAGGGTGGCAGGAGCGGACCCGGCGCACCTTGTTACTTGCTCAGAAACCTGGAAATGCTGTATCTGATTACCTGAAATTCAAAGTTTTTTCAGGGGAGTGTGTCGCCAACCTCCTTCGTGATTCGAGCTCTCAAATACATATCCCCATCTACTGGGCTATTGGGCTTTTAAATATATTATACAAGCCCAGTTATTGGAGTACGCCTTTTATATGGTATTTTTGTTTATGAACACATAACCTGAAAGCAGGTACAAGTATTTGTTGCTAGTGTGTTATTAATACAAATAAAAACATGACGAATGTAGCACCATTACCTCAATATGTTTTAATTTTTTTAGAGTTGTGGTTTTTGCCTGTACTAAGGGCGGTTGCAAAGAAGGGATAGGTGTCCGTTTCAAAACAAAACCAGGTAGGTGCAAATATTACATGTGTGTCACTAGTAAACTCTATAACACAAGTTTAATAATACTTTAAGCTCGGATCCGTACATAGACAGGTCAAATATTGGGGGATTTCCTTTGTATGTAAATTAGGCAACAAACTACATTCTGGACAATGCATGTTATAGTAATATGAAGCATTAATCACTACAGCAATTGTTACGTTCATTAAGTTTTCATGAATGAGCTGATTTGACATTAATAGCAAGTTGGTAGGAAAGATCTACCAAAATGTCCAAGTGTGACCCAGAAAGGAAGGGCTGTGAAGCAAGATGTGCAAGAATGGTTTTCAGTGAACCTAAAATCAACTACAATGCCACCAAAGACTTTTTAATTATATATTACACAACACATGAAATACAGTATATAAAATTACAAAATAATATTAAATTTAAAAACACATAAGTGTGTACAATACAAGACAATATGCAATACTGAACATGCTGAGTTTGGGGAGACTGATAACACACTTGAAACAGACTAGGTCACTGAATTATTATTGTGTGTAACTGATTAACAGATTGCCATAGTGAAATGATAGAGGATGAAACATAAGAATGTTTTTTGTCCTATTTCTTGTTCATCCTTGTGCATGTCCTATATTTTCAGAGGCAGAGTCTCCAATAGCTCTGATTGTTGGTCTCGCTGTGGCAGGTGTTGTTATCCTCGTCCTTGTCGTCGTGGTCGTCGTGCTGATCAGGAGACGTAGACCACACAGCAGGTTTCACCCTTAATTCTCCTCTCAGTTGCTGTGCAGTATGCGAAATGTGTACACTAACAAACAATGTGGTCTTCCACACAGCTTTATGAATAAAAGACACTAAAGTGGCTTTTAAATATTATGGACATGCCATACAACTTTTTTATTTATACATTGATTGAGGACAAACATTAAAAACAAACATGATTCTTAGACATTGTAATGAACAACAACAGCAATACCAATGAAAAAACATACATAATTTCCAGCTTGTATTATTGCCTTGCTAAAAGAATATGTTGATTGTCTATAGGCATTAGAATGACAGAATAAGATCCACACGAGGGACCAGTTGTTAAGAGCTTAGCTTAATTAGTGACTAATAGAAATAATTAACATCAGATGTTAACTTAATTTAAATAACAGTTGAATATATGTATTGGCACTTGATTTAGAACAAGTATCTATTCGTAATCAAATTCTTTTTTTTTCCACTAATATTTAAATACAACCTATTATATTAGCTTGACGGATGTTTGAAAACTCTGACCATACATGTATGTGCAGACCTTAATATTCATAGTGATAAACTACAACACACTTCTATAAAGGTTGCCGTCTGCTAGAAAGTATGTACATTGTTAAACAGGGGTAGATAGATGTGAAACTATTTCCTCTTGCATCCAATTCCAATGTCTGACGGTAATTCCAGTCATTACCTTCCCATGTGCACCAAGAACTCCAAGGTCACCCCTGTACATGTTTTACATTGGTAACGAATATATATAACTCTTTTATTTAACATAAAAACTACACAAATCCCAGGGATGTGCCATGACAGTGTATTATATATGATACCTACAGCAATCATCAATCACATAACAATGATAGAAGCTTGCATTAATTGTCAGTTAATGAGGTGCACACTAATGACTGAATTGTTGAGCGGACCAGCAAGGATTGAGCTGAGTGAATGGGATTGACTAGATGTGACGCTGACATTTTGTGAATAGGGCCATTAAAAAAAAGAGTAGCAGATATTTGCCGCAACAACGTTTTGGTTTCTTACACAATAACCCCAAATATAACAGCCTATCTTGTAGCAATTTCAATTCATGGCCATATTTAGTAATGCTACACTTTAAAATTACACTATTTTGTACAAACACGGTTAGATACATTAATAATCTCTGAACAAAACATTTTTAACACCAATTTTACACTTAATGTTTTCCAGCGTTCGTAAAAAGGGACACATCATACACCCAGTTTATTGCGTAGATGCAAAGTGACGTCATGTGAATACCGACGTCATTCAAATTAAAATACTACCGTGCTAGTCTGCTCGTGCCAAT
Source organism: Gigantopelta aegis (assembly GCF_016097555.1). Lineage (NCBI taxonomy): Eukaryota > Metazoa > Mollusca > Gastropoda > Neomphalida > Peltospiridae > Gigantopelta > Gigantopelta aegis. The sequence goes on from NC_054702.1 coordinate 114,907,094, forward strand.
ATTATACTAGTTAGATACAGAGCAAGTGTTATGACATGAGTAATATTTTACACTGGTGTGTAATAAATAATGTTATGTGGTGTAGTAAACATGTAATATGTTATATTGTAGTATATATCGTGGTAATCTAGGTTTGTCTTGTTTCAGACCCCCTTCAGAAACGAGCTCCAGTGGAGAGGAACTATTCGACATAGAGAAAGAGAGGTAATCAGCATTAAAACTTGTCACTGTCTGTATTCTAACATTATGTTCATAGTGCCTGCTTCTATCCACCAATGGGAATCAATCAAAGTAGCTGAAAGTACAAAGATATATTCATCTCTTGGTATCTCGTTTTATATACCGAAAGTAACAATTTGAATACTCCAATACAAAGTTTATTATCTTTCCCCTTCTTGTAAGAACAGTGATGCATATGAAATCATGGTGTGTGAAATAATGTATGAACGTTAAGTTATCTATTACATGATGATTCTATTATTGTGATAGATTAAATGATTTAGTGACCATTATATTGATGATACAAACATGATCGAACATTATGTTCTGAAGAAGATACGTTTAAAAATAATTATATTTACATTTGTTACAGGCCAGTGAAGATGATTGAATTTAACAATCATATAGCTGACCTACATAAAGATTCCAATCTTCGGTTCTCTCAGGAATATGAAGTGAGTTGATAGTGGATATTGGAAGCAATTACAACTTCACCTAATTTCTTTTCGACTCTGCCGTGTGCAGAGATACGATTTTGATATGGGAATATGGTTTTGTTGTTCAGATTTCAAATGTGTTTTGCTTTGTCATTGATATATATATAATAATATTTATGTATATATAATTGATATAAGATGCATGCATGAATATATTAATATGCTAGGTGTAGATCACATGCATGACATATAAAATCAATATTTTAAATGTATATATTTCATGTATTTTGCAATAATATAATGTATGTCGTCTTGACGTGTAAATTAGTCTAATAGGTAAATGGCTTTAACCAGAATTTTAGATAAGGAAGGTTTGGCAATCGTACTTTATGTAAAACGTTTTGCTGATTCCAAAAATAGCAGTCTTACTGACCCTTCTAAAGAACAAATTGGCATGTTGGCAATATTTTGGCAAAAGATCATGTATTTTTTTATGATTGGTCTTGCATTACCGTATGATATCTAATAAGCCTCTGAATATTAATATAGTAATATTTTGTTGTTTAGAGCTCGCCAAAGAATAACAATCTCAACAATATGGCCAATTTGTGGCTACATTTGGCCCATGTGTGGCCCAAAATGGTTATTTGCCATAGGGATATTAATTATATTGTACTAGATATGAATAGTATGTAAAAATCCATAACAAATATCATTTATAAAGCCAAATAAAAATCAAAATTACAATCTGACATTTTATGACTATCAGTGTTAAATTTTAACCAACATACTGTGTATAGATTATTCAACATAACTTTCGTATACAGTAACCAAATTTTTAAAATAAAACGTGTTAAAACAACTGGTTTTAGTTTGGTATTATCAAAACTGTAATCATTAGTATCACCTTCAATGTTTGAATCAACATCAGTACTGCTATCATCATCATCAGCAGCAGCAGCAGCAGCATCACCATCACTACCACCATCACCATCACTACCACCAATATCTCATATCGAACTGCAACATCTTCAGGTTCCATCTTATCGAAAATTGTAAACCCAAGTGTAGAAAAACTCCATTAGCCTCTTTCTAACCATGATATGTGGTTTGAATGCCCTGTTGTGGACCATTTAGATGTGCCACATAATTGCGCTTGTTAACATCTGAACGATTTTGCATGTTGGAAATTTGTATGACTGGATAAATGGGTTTATATTTCTGTAGGAATATTTTGTAATTTGGTCTCATTCACAAAACCAAGACGTGAACGCATATCTTTTTCCACAACACTCTTAAGCTTACCACCAACAAAGATGGTGTTCTCTCCAAGACTGCCGATTCATTCACCTTTAGGTTGCTACCAACAAAGATGGTGTTCTCTCCAAGACTGCCGATTCATTCACCTTTAGCTTGCTACCAACAAAGATTGTGTTATCTCCAGGACTGCCGAGTCATTCACCTTTAGGTTGCTACCAACAAAGATGGTGTTCTCTCCAAGACTGCCGATTCATTCACCTTTAGCTTGCTACCAACAAAGATTGTGTTATCTCCAGGACTGCCGAGTCATTCACTTTTAGCTTGCTACCAACAAAGATGGTATTCTCTCCAAGACTGCCGATTCATTCACCTTTAGCTTGCTGCCAACAAAGATGGTGTTCTCTCCAAGACTGCCGATTCATTCACCTTTAGCTTGCTGCCATCAAAGATGGTATTCTCTCCAAGACTGCCGAGTCATTCACTTTTAGCTTGCTGCCAACAAAGATGGTATTCTCGCCAAGACTGCCGAGTCATTCACTTTTAGCTGGCTACCAACAAAGATGGTGTTCTCTCCAAGACTGCCGAGTCATTCACCTTTAGGTTGCTACCAACAAAGATGGTATTCTCTCCAAGACTGCCGAGTCATTCACCTTTTTCTTTCTGAGGCATGAACAAAGTGTCGTATAATCGCATCCTGTTAGATCATCAAAATCTGGCAATACATTGCACACAAATGCACCAATCTACATATTGAAGTTTAGATATCAGGATTAATACCGAAGGATGACTATAATATCAACATCATTCTGTCCTGATGTTTTGACAGCACATTGAGATGGTACATCTGGTGAGCATCAGCCTCTACATGTGAGACACATACTCCGGTTCCCCATTGTGTCTTACATATCGCAATACAGCTGTTTTATACAGAAGACACAGATCTTGAAGAAAATACAACTGGATTTGTGTTACAATAGGTACCGAATTACATGTAATAATAAATAATAATAATAATAAACCATTTTAGGGCATGTCTGAATTGTTTAGGACATAATGCATCTACACTTTTCACATATAATGATTACTCAAACTGTTTGTCACTCATAACTGTAACAGACAAGATGTATTTAAGTTTCCTGTACATTGGTTTTGGCCAATATCAACATTGGTGACATCCAGATTAAAATGGCTGAGATAGTATGTTATAGTACATGACTAGTTATTTGAAGTAAACACAATGTCATTAATTTCACCAAGCATAAAGCTGAAAAAAATCCTCATATTTTGTTCATACAGCCCTTTTAATAAAAAGACGTAGATACCACCCATATCAATTTTGTTCCCCCAGAGCTGTGCTTTCCAGCACTGCTGGTATTACAGAAACCTTCATAGGTCATCATGGATGTTAAATATTCCAAATATTTCATCCCTTTGGTGATAGTCATGTTTGGACGGTATCCAGGGGTTACACTACATACGCATAGCTATCATTTGTCGCTTCTAGTAGGAAGAGCGATTCAGTATGCTCGACACTCATACGGGGCTTTAAGCTGCACAAACGCTGAGGCGATGAAGGGTGTGTCCAAAATAAGTAGGCCATGCCTAAAATAAGCAAGCACACGTTATGTACAAAGCCAATCTCAACACATTTCACTCCAAAATAAATCAATGGAATCTGTAATTAAATTCAGATAACTTGAAATGCATTTCTTAACTCTTTACTAGCTATTATTAGCATTACTGCACTAAAAGTCCTTAGTGTGTTCAGAAAAGACAAAACGTCTGATGTGCAAAGATTATTGAGATATAAAGCCATACACATAGCAGCAACAGTGTGCCTGGTTTTAGTGTTTGTCTGACGGAAAGGCATTAAGGGCTGTTCCTAACCTGTCTGAGGTACCCAACAGCTAACAGATGGTGGAACATATATCAGAGACATTTTTATACTTTGCTTGTATAGTGTCCTGCATATAGGCCATCGTCATGCAATGTTCCTCACACTTTTTAAGAAAGAATCATGTTTCTTTTCATCAAACAGATATCATTCAACAAACACAGATCATGGCTAGAATTTGTTTTAGCTAATGCAGTTTTTTTTACCACTGGTTTATCAGCAGTCAGATGTTGACTGTGTCGTCCCATACCATGGAACAGAATAGTGGTGGTAAGCATGATGGTAGTGCACGATGATGGGTATGCATTTCATATCGTTTTTCTCTGTACTTTGTGCACAATATTTTGGTTAAACATGAATTTTTAAAAACATAAAATGCCATTTTGTATTTTCTGTCCCTGCATTTGCCTTCATGAATTTGATTTATTCATGAAATGTTACTGCTATTCATATGGAGTACAATTCTATTACTATTCATGTGGAAAATATCTGCATGGTTTTGGCCGAATGTAGCTAAAAGTTGGCAGCATTGATTAATTTGTTATTCTTTTGCCAGACTTTGACCACACAATTATACTGTAAAATAATCAGAAGCTTATTTGATACAGCACTAGACCGTCCGTATAATTAGCTAATTTTGGCCAAATTTGGTCTAAAAACGGGGGTGTAATCAGCAACACTTTTTAAATTAGTTTTTTATTGATTTTTTTACATTCCATTTATACTGAGTACAGTACAATTAATATTCATATGGTCAATAACCATTTTGCTTCACACGTGGGATAAATGTAGCCAAATAGTGGCCACATTGATGAGAATGTTATTCTTTGGTGAGCCCTATAAAACAAAATATAACTATAAAATATTCAGAGGCTTATTAGATATCACAGGGTAACGTCAGACCACTCATATAATAAATGTATGATTTTGGCCATTTATTTTGTTTTAAGTAGGGCCAATAAGACTGATTTAACACTGATAGTGATAAAATGTCAGATTGTAATTTTCATTTGTATTTGGCTTTATACTTGTAAATGATATTTTTGATGACTTTTTACACACTATTCATATCTAGTACAATATAATTAATATCCCTATGGCAAATAACCATTTTGGGTGACACATGGGCCAAATGTAGCCAAAAATGGGTCACATTGATGAGATTGTTATTCTTTGGTGAGCTCTAGACAACAAAATATGAATATAAGATATTCAGAGGCTTATTAGATATGATATGGTAATGCCAGACCAGTCATAGAACAGATAAGGCAATTGTGTTTACGTAGGGTCAGTAAGACTGCTATGTTTGGAATTAGAACCACTTTCTTCATAAAGTAGGCTTGTCAGACCTTCCTTACCTAAAATTCGGATTAAAGCCATAGTACAAAATACATGATTTTTTGCCAAAATATTGTCAACATGGCAATTTGTTCTTTAGTAGGGTCAATAAGACTGCTATTTTTGGAATCAGCACCACGTTTTACATAAAGTAGGATTGCCACACCTTCCTTACCTAAAATTCGGATTAAAGCCATTTACCTCTTGGGGTAAATGTATTACGCCATTTTCACTTATCTTGTAAAAGAGGTATTGAGAAATTGGTCATCAACGGTGTGTTCCATGTTGTTTACATTTTGTATTTTTCCATTAGGACCTGAAAGCTTTGTCTCCCAATAGCCCTATGATACATTCTGAGATGGATGGAAACCGAGTAAAGAACAGATACGTCAACATCCTTCCATGTACGTTGTAGCACTGGCTGTAGCCTGGCTTCTCTTGCACCCATTACTTATTAAGGCATCAGCTATATGGCCAGAACAAGTTACGTAGAAAGACATTGGCTACCTGAAATAGTTTATGTAAATTATAATTTCACAGTAAGACACACTGCTTAGGGGAGAGCCCCACATTCCAGGTGGCCCCTCATTTTACTAAATACTACATATCAGTGCTATATATGCTGTAACAATAGATATGGTAAGCAGTGGTTGTAGATTAAATGACAATATATACTGTCATCAGCAGCACACAGTAGTACAGCAGTCTTGATGCTGCTAAAAGGTTTAAAATACACACACAAACACACACACAGACACAGATACACACACACACACTCACAGACACACATATTCACATACACACACACACACACCAACCCCCCCCCCCCCCACACACACACACATATATATATATATATATATATATATATATATATATATATATATATATATTTGTACTGCTTATGTGGCTTATACCCACTGTTGTGGCTTGCATGAACCATGGCTGTGTATCTGCTTTGTTACAGGGGGTGGGATTTAGCTTAGCTGTTAGAGTACTCGCCCAATATCACTGGGTCGTAGGACGAATCAGTCGACAGATTCATTGGGTTGTCCTATCCCAATCAGTGCCCCACGACTAGTATATTAAAGACCATGGTATGAGCTGTCCTGACACTGGAAATTGCATTCAAAAGATACCTCATTGCCATTGGGAAAATGTAGCAAGTTGCCTTTTCAGAATTATCAATTTGTTAACATCCAATCATAATTATAAATTTTTTGACATCCAATAGCCAATTATTAATAATTATAATAGATGTGCTCTAGTTGTGTCATTAAACAAAACCTGCTTTAGCTGTATTTACTGTGTGACGTGTTTCAGTCGACCACAGCCGCGTGAAGCTGCTGCCACTGGAAGAAGACCCAGATAATGGCGTGGATACCTCGGACTACATCAACGCTAACTTCATCCCCGTGAGTCGGCCTTTCTTCCTAGTTTTCTTATTCTTATGCATTGGGGGCAGGACGTAACCCAGTGGTAAAGCACTCGCTTGATGCGCGGTCGGTTTGGGATCGATCCCCGTCGGTGGGCACATTGGGCTATTTCTCGCTCCAGCCAGTGCACCACGACTGGTATATCAATGGCTGTTTTATGTGCTATCCTTTCTGTGGGATGGTGCATATTAAAGATCCCTTGCTACTAATGGGGAAATGTAGCGGATTTCCTGTCTGAGACTATATGTCAAAATTACCAAATGTTTGACATCCAATAGCCTCAATGTGCTCTAGTGGTGTCGTTAAACAAAACAAACCGGCCTCGGTGGCGTAGTGGTTAGGCCATCGGTCTACAGGCTGGTAGGTACTGGGTTCGGATCTCAGTCGAGCCATGGGATTTTTAATCCAGATACCGACTCCAAACCCTGAGTGAGTGCTCAGCAAGGCTCAATGGGTAGGTGTAAACCACTTGCACCGACCAGTGATCCATAACTGGTTCAACAAAGGCCATGGTTTGTGCTATCCTGCCTGTGGGAAGTGCAAATAAAAGACCCCTTACTGCTAATCGGAAAGAGTAGCCCATGTAGTGGCGACAGCGGGTTTCCTCTCCAACTCTGTGTGGTCCTTAACCATATAACAGTAAATAAAATGTGTTGAGTGCGTCGTTAAATAAAACATTTCTTTCTTTTTTTTAAACAAAACAAACAGGGTTTTTTTTCTTATGCATTGATTTAAACTAACGATTAATCACCATGTACGTCCTTATCCCCATTAGTTTCGAACCGAGGGTCTGCCAGCACACTTTCTTAACTACGATTAATTGGGCGTCCATTGTTGTGGAAGACTTGGTTATGGTCTTGGGCATCAGTGAAATGCGAATCGGTGTATTATGTTCGAATTCTGCCAGTTGACACTTCGTTGTTTTAACTATTATGGAGGCAGTTCTATATAATGGGAATTCATAGCACCTAATTTATCTCACAACTGTGAAATTTTGATCTTGTAATGATAGTTGTACTATTAATTGTTAAAAAGAGACATATCACGATGGAAAACTGAAGATGAGAAGATGCCACGAGACTACAGCCAAATGTGGAGATCCAGTGCTCTGTTCACAAGAGATTTTTATCAGATTTTTTATCATCTTCACAGTATTATTATGCAGTCATATACATAGAACCAATGTGTTTTGCATGCTAAGATCTAATTAAACATTTATCCATTTATTTATTCATTCAGTGCACATATGTCTGTGCTAAAATATAATCTGAACACACACCCCATACATCTCCTCACATGTACACACATGGCATGCACACACATAAACGCACACACACATGCATGTAAACACACAAAAACACACACACATAAATGCAGAAATGATTTGAGCTCACTCCATAATAAATACCACATGAAACAAATATATCTTATGATGTTTCTGAAATCTGAATTATTGAATATATCATACCACACTATGCCACTGTTAAAATTAATATACAACAAAGTATATCAATATGACTTTAATCCGCTCTATGTCTTGTTATTAAAATAAACGTACCAAACACTATAACACTATTTCAGGGTTATAAAGGACCACGTGAATATATTGCCACCCAAGGACCAATGACTGGGACCATTGCCGACTTCTGGAGGATGATTTGGGAACAGCACTCCACCCTGATCGTCATGTTGTCAGACCTGCAGGAAAAAGGAAGGGTTAGTCTTTGTCCTTCTATTTACAAATCTTTCTTATCAATAGGGTATTTTTATCTAAAAAAAGAAGAGAAAGTTTAAGGTGTAATAAATCTCTGATAATTATCTGTGTTAGCTCTAGTTGTATGTGTGATTGATTCAGACACTTTGGAATGATCATCATATAGGAGTTTCTTCTGTGATTATATGTGTGCGTGAGAATGAAACAAAGAACATCACAATAGATCAGATCTCTAGATGGGAAAAGGAGCATGTGTTCATTTACAGAAAGATAGGTATAGTATGATTTCTCAGGGTTGTTAATACGAGAGTGAAACATTCGCTTCTTGTTTCTCATTAGATCTGTCAGCGAATTGGGATTGTTTTGATTTAACCAATGCTTATTGTTTACCACTAAATGTTTGGGAATGTTTTAGATAGTGTGTAATAACATAGAATGTTGGCAACCACTAATACCTGGTGGTAGGTGGGTGATACACATGGCAACAAGGCATGCTCATGGTTGGTAAAACAAAACAGAAATGTACAGTTTAATGGTAGAAACAAAACAAACAAAAAAACGACACTGGGGGAAGTATTTGGTTAGCATCCATTCAATATGGTTATCCATGGCAATGTGCACATTGATGTATATTCAAGTAAGTTTAATAATAGCTGTCAATAGTATAACATTGTTTTAAAATAATAGCAATGTGGATATGGATTGACGTGATCTATTTCAGCCCAAGGTGGACCAATACTGGCCTCCAAATCCTCTGGAGCCAGTTAACTATGGGGAGATAGTTGTGGAATTGACTAGTGTGTCTCAACTCAACAAGTTCATCATCCGAATTTTCAAGTTGACACTGGTAAGCACAATGTCTATAATATAGTATATTAGTCGATACAGTTCAGTGCAATTCAATACATTGTGTGTTGTCATAATTTATCTTGAATAACCACTGAAGGAAGGAAGGAAATGGTTTATTTAATGACACACTCAACACATTTTATTTACGGTTATATGGCGTCGGACATATGGTTAAGGACCACACAAATATTGGGGAAGGAAACCCGCTGTTGTCAACTTAATGAGTTACTCTTTTCGATTAGCAGCAAGGGATCTTTTATATGTGCCATCCCATACCACAGCCTTTGATATACCAGTCGTGGTGCACTGGCTGGAACGAGTGAATAGCCACTGATGTCACAAGACTATAACTCCCATTTAAATTTAAGTTACACAAAGGAGCGGAGGGCGGAGGAAATGTTTTCCCCATGTATTACCAGCATTCTAACCACAATACTAGTTTTTAGTGTCTTTAAGATTTCATTTGATATCCTTTATGATTTAGTTTTATCCTCGTTCCTGCTTCAGGGCAAAGAAGATCGACTTGTTCGCCAGTATTTCATCCCAGGCTGGGAGGACTACAGTGCCAACCTGACTCCCGAGGACGTGATCAGCTTCATCCAGACGATCCGCAAAGAGATCCACCCGGCAGCCGACTGTGGGCCCGTCGTCGTCCACTGCAGGTCAGCAACACATCACGCATATATAAAACCTAATTCTAGACTGTCAAGAACAAAGGATCGTACCAACATTAATGGCAAAACGTGACTGCAACCACAATCCGTAACCATAGTAGTATAAAGTCCACTGTGGTACTAAAGTAGTGTCGGAAATAGAATAAAACTGATTTTCATCGATTATGTCTTTCATATTAAACTGACAAGTAAATATTTTGTAAATATATATTTCATGATACTGTACCTAATTTAGCATTTACTTGTTTGGGTTCTCATTGATGTACAAGGTGGTGTTTACTCTTGAAATTAAAATAAAGATGTTAGTAAACAGGTGATTTGTGTACTTTATTGGAACAGACTATAACAAATTTTGATCAACATGTGTCAATTTCATTTACCCTTAAAGGGACATTCCTGAGTTTGCTGCATTGTTTCCGACTAATAAAATATTTCTACGATTAAGCTTACATATTAAATATATTTTCTTGTTTAGAATATCAGTGTCTGTATATTCAATGTGTTTCTGGTCGTCTTAATATTTGTAAGAAGCCCAAACTGGATTTTGTCTTCAAATAATTTTGTACGTACGAAAAAAAGATATTTTAGGAAATAAAATGAAATTTAACCTAGTACAAATGTTAGAACGATCAAAAACATGTTTAATATACAGCCACTAATATGTTATGCAAACAAATATAGTTGATATGTAATTACACTCGTTAAAAAGTCTCCATCAGTCCATAACATCTTCAAAATTGCAACAAACTCAGGAATGTCCCTTTAAACAAACCTTTAATTTAAAACTGCAAGTTAACTTAGTAGTTTGAATTGCAGCATAAATTATTAATTATGATCAGCATATTTAATGAATATAAATTCAATATAAGTACATTAGAAATTTACACAATCTTGCAACCACTTAAAGGTGCTATATCATAGTTATATGTGAGCATCTCTTTGTGATAAAGATTCTCCAATAAAAATGTATTTTCTACTAGTAGATAAACATATATTGTTAGAATCATTTATGGGCATATAGCTGAAGGTGTAGTCTTTAAATTTTAAAGCAAAATTTAATTTAAAAAAAATATTTATAATAGCTGTGATTATGCAACATGGAGATAGCACCTTTAATACCGGTGTACACTCAGAATGGTTCTTGACAGTTTTGCTCAAAAGTTACTTAGAAATATCTACAAATATTTTGTTTTGGGAGAGGGATAGGGGTAAACCGTCATCAGAGACCTCCCTTACATATTACAACAGCAGTGAAATTGACACATGTCAATCAAAATGTGTTATAGTCTGTTCCAATAAAGTGCACAAATCACCTGTTTCGCTGACATCTTTCTTTTAATTTCAAGAGTAAACACCACCTTGTACATCAATGAGAACCCAAACAAGTAAATGCTAAATTAGTTAGACCATCATTAAATATATATTTACAAAATATTTACCTGTCAGTTTAATATATATATAAGACATAATCGACAAAAATCAGTTTTATTCTATTTCCGACACTACTTTAGCAATCAGTCCCATACTACTGGCATTCAGTTGACATTACATATTAGTATTTTATACAGACATTACCACGATATACTTGTCTTTTAAATTTGGTCTCCAAAACCAATCGTTTCCTTATTAAATGTCTTTGTCTACGAATTCATAGAGATATAAATATTAAAACAGTTTCAGTTGTAGCAATAGTTAAACAGACTGACATTTCTAAAGTTGGTAGATTGGGCACTGTTTCTATTTTCAGTAAACAGTGCTGGAAGTGATACACCGGGCACTGTTTCTGTTTTGAGTATACAGTGTTGGAAGTAATAAATCAGGCACTGTTTCTATTTTCAGTAAACAGTGCTGGAAGTGATACACCGGGCACTGTTTCTGTTTTGAGTATAAAGTGCTGGAAGTGATACACCGGGCACTGTTTCTGTTTTGAGTATACAGTGTTGGAAGTAATAAATCAGGCACTGTTTCTATTTTCAGTAAACAGTGCTGGAAGTGATAAATCGGGCACTGTTTCTGTTTTGAGTATAAAGTGCTGGAAGTGATAAATCGGGCACTGTTTCTGTTTTGAGTATAAAGTGCTGGAAGTGATAAATCGGGCACTGTTTCTGTTTTGAGTATAAAGTGCTGGATGTGATAAATCGGGCACTGTTTCTGTTTTGAGTATAAAGTGCTGGAAGTGATAAATCGGGCACTGTTTCTGTTTTGAGTATAAAGTGCTGGATGTGATAAATCGGGCACTGTTTCTGTTTTGAGTATAAAGTGCTGGATGTGATAAATCGGGCACTGTTTCTGTTTTGAATTTTGGAGATGATAAATCAGTTTCTGTTTTGAGTATAAAGTGCTGGATGTGATAAATCGGGCACTGTTTCTGTTTTGAGTATAAAGGTCTGGAGATGATAAATTGGGCACTGTTTCTGTTTTGAGTATAAAGTGCTGGATGTGATAAATCGGGCACTGTTTCTGTTTTGAGTATAAAGTGCTGGATGTGATAAATCGGGCACTGTTTCTGTTTTGAGTATAAAGGTCTGGAGATGATAAATCGGGCACTGTTTCTGTTTTGAGTATACAGTGCTGGAAGTGATAAATCGGGCACTGTTTCTGTTTTGAGTATAAAGTGCTGGAGGTAATAAATCGGACACCGTTTCTGTTTTCAGTTTTCTGTCCTGGGGATAATAAATCGGGCAGTGTTTTTATCTTCCTCTGCTATTGGTCTTTACAGTGCTGGAGTTGGCCGATCAGGCACGTTCATCGCGCTCGATGTCTTTCAGCAGTGGGTTGATGATCACCAACTGAATGAAGAACTTGATGTGTTTGAGTTTGTGCTCAAGATGAGAAACAACCGGCCACACATGGTGCAGACCGAGGTAAGCCAATGCATTATCTTCTTTACTCTGAAACATAATTAGCAGTATTTTCTGCCATATTGTACCAAATTATCACTGGGTTTCCACATGCAATATGTGATATTTCTTACTGTTCATTTGCATCTGTCATTACATTAGTAACACAACAATCTTTCCCTTTTTCAGTTATGTTAACATACACATATTTTAAAGGAGGCTACTTTGCTATTCGCACAGTACATTACGTAATATAGCAGAAACTGGTCCCGGTTCATTAATCCACTGTATCTTTAAGAGACCACAATCTTTGGTGGCTGCTTAAAATAGATTGTACAGGGCTCTGACTGCTTCAGTTCATCTCTGTCAAGTCGTTCGTCGTCTGTAGAAAGATATGTCCTTAATTTTTAGGACGACTTATATTGTCGAGATTGGTTTCAATAGCAGACAAAAATGAAACCTGGAGATAGCTTTGCGTTATCATATTGTTTTTCAGTAACTGGTATATGGTCATCCATATCTAGGAATACACATCGATGATAAATTAACACCTCACTGTTTGTAATGAAATTTGTATAGACACAGTTTTTAATTGTAGATGCATAATGATAACAGTATAGGTTTGTCCTTTTGGTATAATGGCTATTTATCATTTGTCATAATAAGCAGTCAAAAGCACCTCATATGGCTCCTCATTTGAACACAACATGGCAGGATTATAATTGTAATAATTCCAATGTGCTAAATACAGTGTTTGATCTTGACAATGACAGGCAAATATTTGACATAATAAGTAGTCTAAAGCACCTCATATGGCTCCTCATTTGAACACAACAGGGCAAGATTATAATAATTCCAATGTGCTAAATACAGTGTTTGATCTTGACAATGACAGGCACAATATTTGACATAATAAGTAGTCTAAAGCACCTCATATGGCTCCTCATTTGAACACAACATGGCAGGATTATAATAATTCCAATGTGCTAAATACAGTGTTTGATCTTGACAATGACAGGCACAATATTTGACATAATAAGTAGTCTAAAGCACCTCATATGGCTCCTCATTTGAACACAACATGGCAGGATTATAATAATTCCAATGTGCTAAATACAGTGTTTTATCTTGACAATGACAGGCACAATATTTGACATAATAAGTAGTCAAAAGCACCTCATATGTCTCCTCATTTGAACACAACATGGCAGGATTATAATAATTCCAATGTGCTAAATACAGTGTTTGATCTTGACAATGACAGGCACAATATTTGACATAATAAGTAGTCTAAAGCACCTCATATGGCTCCTCATTTGAACACAACAGGGCAGGATTATAATAATTCCAATGTGCTAAATACAGTGTTTGATCTTGACAATGACAGGCACAATATTTGACATAATAAGTAGTCAAAAGCACCTCATATGGCTCCTCATTTGAACACAACAGGGCAGGATTATAATAATTCCAATGTGCTAAATACAGTGTTTGATCTTGACAATGACAGGCACAATATTTGACATAATAAGTAGTCTAAAGCACCTCATATGGCTCCTCATTTGAACACAACAGGGCAGGATTATAATTGTAATAATTCCAATGTGCTAAATACAGTGTTTGATCTTGACAATGACAGGCACAATATTTGACATAATAAGTAGTCAAAAGCACCTCATATGGCTCCTCATTTGAACACAACAGGGCAGGATTATAATAATTCCAATGTGCTAAATACAGTGTTTGATCTTGACAATGACAGGCACAATATTTGACATAATAAGTAGTCTAAAGCACCTCATATGGCTCCTCATTTGAACACAACATGGCAGGATTATAATAATTCCAATGTGCTAAATACAGTGTTTGATCTTGACAATGACAGGCACAATATTTGACATAATAAGTAGTCTAAAGCACCTCATATGTCTCCTCATTTGAACACAACATGGCAGGATTATAATAATTCCAATGTGCTAAATACAGTGTTTGATCTTGACAATGACAGGCACAATATTTGACATAATAAGTAGTCTAAAGCACCTCATATGTCTCCTCATTTGAACACAACATGGCAGGATTATAATAATTCCAATGTGCTAAATACAGTGTTTGATCTTGACAATGACAGGCACAATATTTGACATAATAAGTAGTCAAAAGCACCTCATATGGCTCCTCATTTGAACACAACATGGCAGGATTATAACTGTAATAATTCCAATGTGCTAAATACAGTGTTTGATCTTGACGATGACAGGCACAATATTTGACATAATAAGCAGTCAAAAGCACCTCATATGTCTCCTCATTTGAACACAACATGGCAGGATTATAATAATTCCAATGTGCTAAATACAGTGTTTGATCTTGACGATGACAGGCACAATATTTGACATAATAAGTAGTCTAAAGCACCTCATATGTCTCCTCATTTGAACACAACATGGCAGGATTATAATAATTCCAATGTGCTAAATACAGTGTTTGATCTTGACAATGACAGGCACAATATTTGACATAATAAGTAGTCAAAAGCACCTCATATGGCTCCTCATTTGAACACAACAGGGCAGGATTATAATTGTAATAATTCCAATGTGCTAAATAAATTGTTTGATCTTGACAAAACTAAATTGAATATTGCTGAATCAATGTGTTCCAAGTGACTCGATGAGTATGACCCAAACATTAATGAACTTTTATTGTGTAACTTCTTCCAGCCAGCTTTTCCTGTGATATGATTTCCCTTTTAACTTTTAGCTTTTTACCACAACTGTTTTTATATTGCTGTTAAATGCAGCAGTACTTGGTTTTATGTCCTGTCTCCTCCTGATGGTGTTAATAATGTATCAACGAAACATTGCGAAAAATCAGTGGTTGACACAGACTTTATTTTTACTCATAGTAATACTTCCTATGATATACAGGATTACCTATAATTTATTGTGAACTGTGTTATAGATAACTGCGTATTATACATGATATGTCACGGTAACCATAGTACCTATAATTTATTGTGAACTGTGTTATAGATAACTGCCTGCATTGTATTATACATGATATGTCACGGTAACCATAGTACCTATAATTTATTGTGAACTGTGTTATAGATAACTGCTTGCATCATATTATACATGATATGTCAAGGTAACCATAGTACCTATAATTTAGTATGACAATTGTTATAACCAGATTATGATATTTTATTTTACAGTCTAATTTCTTATATGCTTTATTATAGTTCTATTGTCTCTATGTTTGTAGCTCATTATTGAATCATATTAGATAATAAATGTATTTCGGTTTAAGGAATGTGAATAACATTAATTAATGGCTATGTTATATTACATTATTATGCTTCACATACATACTATGAACATACTAAAACTGTGTTGTATATATTAACAGAAACAGTACATCTTTATCCATGACACTTTGAACGTGATGATTGAAAAGAGAAAACTTATTCTTTGCCCTCCTGAAGAAAATATATACGCCAACGATAGTGTATGTGACATCTTTATCCATGACACTTTGAACGTGATGATTGAAAAGAGAAAACTTATTCTTTGCCCTCCTGAAGAAAATATATACGCCAACGATAGTGTATGTGAGAACAAAGGCTTTGGTGAGTATATTGAATTGTGGTCCATCTAGTCTTTAGATACCTATTTATATTAGTCATATGCTGTTTCCCACATAATTGACAGGAGTACCCGATATGTTAAAATATATACGCCAACCATAGTGTATTTGAGAACAAAGGGTTTGGTGAGTATATTGAATTGTGGTCATCTAGTCTTTAGATACCTATTTATATTAGTCATATGCTGTTTCCCACATAATTGACATGAGTACCCGATATGTCAAATTTGTAACTAAAGTAGTATCATAGAATAAAAATGGTTTTCGTCAATTATTTCTTTCATATTAAACTGACAAGTAAATATTTTGTAAATACCTATTTAATGATACTCTACCTAATTTAGCATTTACTTGTTTGGGCTCTCATTGATGTACAAGGTGGTGTTTACTCTTGAAATTAAAATAAAGATGTCAGTAAAGATGTCAGTACACAGGAGATTTGTGACCTTTATTGAACAGACTATAACACATTTTGATTGATATGTGTCAATTTCATTTACTCTTAAACAAATGTTTAATTTAAAACTGCAAGTTAACTGATTATTTTCAATTGCAGCATAAATCATTAATTATGACCAGCATATTTAGTGAATATAAATTCAATATAAGTACATTAGAAATTTACACAATCTTACAACCACTTAAAGGTGCTATATCAGAAGTTATATGTGAGCATCTGTTTGTGATAAACATTCTCCAATAAAAATTAATTTTCTACTAGCAGATAAAATTATTCCCTATAATCATTGATGGGCATATAGTTAAAGGTGTAGTCTTTAAATGTTAAAGCAAAATTTAATAAAAATATGATTTGCAATATTAGCTGTCATTATGCAACTTTGAGATAGCACCTTTAATACCAGTATAATAGATCACAAACTCAAAATGGTTCTTGACAGTTTTGCTCAAACGTTACTTATAAATGTCTACAAATATTTAGTTTTGGAGAGGAATAGGGGTAAACCATCATCAGAAACGGTCCCTCACATATTGTAACAGCAATGAAATTGATATATGTTCATCAAAATGTTTTATAGTCTGTTCCAATAAAGAGCACAAATCACCTGTTTACTAACATATTTCTTTTAATTTCAAGAGTAAACACCACCTTTTACATATCAATGAGAGCCAAAACAAGTAAATACTAAATTAGGTAGACTATCATTAAATAGATATTTACAAAATATTTACTTGTCTGTTTAATATGTAAGAAACAATCGACGAAAATCATTTTTATTCTATTTCAGACAGCACTTTAGTTCTCAAATTATACATTACAATGTATTTCATAATCACATATACACATATATCTACATTCACAAACATAATGCTGCAAGCTAAGGAGGTTTTAACACCAATCAAGTGCTGAAAATATTAATATATGGTTAAATATTATAACGATGTTCATAATGACATCCCTTGAAATAATTACTGTATGGCAACTGATGTTTTAAAGTCAGCCTTTAAGCATTGTAAACCTTGAAAATTCTGACACCAGATGAAATGAGCCCTTCTAGCCAGTGGTGACATGACAGGGGTCAAAATACTGCCGTCGTGGCCTAATTTAGCCGTTCAATATCTCCACCGGCTGGGAGGTCGTATTCACCTTTCTAGCCATTGGACAGATAATTATTTTACATTTATAGGCATGCAGTAGTTTGGGTGAAACATTTTTGGAATACTTGGCTGGAACTTCAGCCAAATTCGACCCCTGCAGAAGGTGTTGTATAACACAGTGTATGTTCTGTTCCCGTTTTCTTCGGTGTTTCACGTTATAGTTATAAACATTTAAACGTTGAATTAAACTGCGAATTAGGTAACTAGCAAACAACTCTTTTGTCATTTTAGTCATTTATATTAACCCACACCAAACATTTTATTGCCGTCCATGTCTTATCAGTGTAATCATAGAATCTCAATGGAAAAGCATTATAATTGAAAAATGTTAGTTGATTCAGTATTTTATGTTTTAGCATCTGTCGTTTGGAAACAAACAGAAGAAGACATAAGTATTGAATACATGCTAGTTTAACTAATATTTTATTGATAATCAATGACTATTTTGCAGAACCCGACGAGGAAAACCTCTACCAGAATGTCTCCTCCATGAAAGCTGCAAACACCCCAACAACAGTGCTCTAGGAGAATACAGGAGTCTCCTCATGATGCACCCCTCAGAGGATGCTCTCAGCAGTTTGTTCTGTATTAACAATTTAACATCTTACAGTAGCGTTCTGTGCTACTTCAAAATTGACTTCATTCAAAGTATACAATACAATACAATTAGTTTCTAGACGGTTATGTTTTTTGCAAGTATTGATATATAACGAAATGTCTCTTACGATTTGACATATAATGTTTTATTTGGAACTGGTTATATTTGTGTGGTACTTATAATGGTAGTGTGTACTATTACTATGTATAACATAGCTAGTTCCTGTACATGTTCGTTTAATATTGGCACGGAGTTATATGTAGTTAAAGCACCAGCCACTAATCATTAGTTCCTGCTGTCCTATATTTTGTTCAATTCATTGCGAATTGGTAGTATTTTTGGTGAAGGGCTAATTAATGTTCTGAGTCCCTTTCTTAATCTAGTAATCTCACAGAGATTTTCCTACACACCCTACAGCTCTGTCTTGCCATGAGTTACCCCATTGATCAATTTAGACACCGTAATTATTTCACACCCTACTGCTTAGTCCTACCATAAGTTGCACCACTGAACAATTTAGAACCCGTAATTAGTTCACACCCTCATTGAGCAATTTAAAACACTTAATTTTTTCACACCCTACAATTCAGTCCAGTCATGAGTTGCCTCACTGAACAATTTAGACCCCGTAATTATTTCACACCCTATAGTTCAGTGCAACCATGAGTTGCCCCATTGAGCAATTTAGAACCCTTAATTATTTCACACCCGCATTGAGCAATGTAGAATACTTAGTTATTTCACACCCTACAATTCAGTTCAGTCATGAGTTTCCTCATTGAGCAGTTTTGAACCTTTGATCTACAACCTACAGTTCAGCCATGAGTTGCTTCATTGAACAACTATTTGACAGAATAACCATTTTGTGAGAAATAAGTACCTCATTATGTGGTTAGTAGAACCAATTCCATAAGAGAAATAACTTAAACAAAGTATTCAGTGATTGAGCCGGTCAGAACGGTTTATACAACTGTGTCATTAGTAACCATAAAGATGTTTCAGAGCAAACGAAGCTCACTAAATATAAATTGAATGTGTTGGCAGTATGTCTCAGTACAGCGTGTTCTTCACTTGACTCTTGTACGTGTTTGTCTTCAGTCTCCTTGTATCATGTTTATAAAACTGTAAAGTTGGGCCTCAGTGCTGTAACAAAGACTGACGTTCTAACATCTTGGCAACATCATGTAATTACACGCAGCACCACAGACTATATATATTTGCACTTTACAAGTTTCATAAACACAGGTCATGAACACAATTTTACAATTAAAAGTCTGTCTCAAACGTATAAGTCCTATGGTCATTGTTGCGACTTACATTACTTTCACCGTTTGTGTGTTCTACACATGCCAATGTATTTAAACGTTTCTTGCTGATGCCCTTTTTATCGCATAACACTGTCTTTTGGGGCCCATAGCAACTAGTTACCCCTACTAGTTGTTGAACAGTTACCAATAATTACACTGCAGTTGAAACTACATTTCAGTTTAAAGCAGTCGTACAAGTAAACCTCATTTTAAAGACCACCCACTTTATCCACTAAGCGTAGCATTAAAGATCAGATGACTCACATACAGGAACATACACTTTTTGCAATTTTTCCAATATTATACAATATGTCCTTTATAAACAGGTTTAATATGAAATATAACCTTTTTCACATATTTGTTAACAGTGTTTTTAAATAAATCCTATTTGTTAAAAACTACATCACATATTCTACTTTTATTTTTTGTATTCTTAACCGACTGTATTTTATGTAAATGTTAGACATATTTTATGCATATTATTAATATAATTAATATAGTTGTTGATTGATCCCAGAGTGTTGCTTACAAATTTATTTTATCATAATGTTATTTTGTAGATTATATGATGATTTCTAAACCACATATATTATATATTTTGTTTTTATATTTTTATATGAATGTTCCATTTTATACCAGTCATAACTGTTTGTTTTAGCTATACTGACTTTAGAAACAGTATTTCTATTTTTTATTTAGCATAATAGAGGCTTTTTTTATTGAAAAAGCATAACCTCATTTTGTCATATACCACCACGCAGTTTTAAATGTGTTGAAATGACTTGAGAACTACATGATTGTTTTGGTTGATAGACATAAATTATGTTTCAAGATAATATGTAGCTACATATATGGCCCACTCTCGTACCAAAATTGTAATTTTTTTGGTTTAAAAACGAAAATATGCCTGTTTTTAAAATTATTTTAGCGATAACATTCTGTCTAGTAAATTTTCTATGGCAGCTGCATAGTTGGTTTTGTGATGTAGACACATTTGCTACTGAACGTATCTGTACATTTTAAAACATGTTTTTTTTACCACGATATGTAATAACCAGAGCTTATTGTGATAATTGGTTCAAATGTATCTGTCATATATTGCTTAATGCGTGGTTTTGTTTGATCAGTGAATTCACTTGTTTGTATATTTATATATTTAGATAAATGCAGATTGACATTGGCCTAAAATAGTTGATACTTCCTGTTTTTAAATATTATACTATATTAGAATATATAAGCCTTTCTAAGACAGTGTTTTCAAGCCTTGTGTTTTTAAGTTGTGCATATTAACTTCAGTGAAATTATTGCTGAAAGTACAGACAAATAGTATGTGAAAATTGTTCAAAACATAATTAAACAAATTGTTATACAGTTATAAGTATTAAAACTATGCTAGGTAAATGACATCTGCTCACATTTAATTTTGTACGATATATCCCTATATATATGTTGATGTGTACATATATTCCTGCACTGATCAGATACCAAACTGTTTTTAAGTGGCCATATTGAATAATCAGAGATTTAACCATAAAACATGACGTTCTGCAGGTATTTAACCATACAACATGACGTTCTACAGATATTTAACCATACAACATGACGTTCTACAGATATTTAACCATACAACATGACGTTCTACAGATATTTAACTATAAAACAACGTTCTACAGATATTTAACCATCAAACATGACGTTCTACAGATATTTAACCATAAAACATAACGTTCTACAGATATTTAACCATCAAACATGACGTTCTACAGATATTTAACCATCAAACATAACGTTCTACAGATATTTAACCATCAAACATGACGTTCTACAGATATTTAACCATCAAACATGACGTTCTATATGTATTTAAAGTATGGCATGCTAACTTGGTTGTTTTCCATACATGTTGAATACGGAGGCTAAAATCAGAAAGCCACGTATCATGACGACCTCGTGTCTAAACATGTGCCTGTTATTCGGTTCCCCGTATACTACAGAGCATGGTTCGCCTGGTCTGTGGGCTTCGTGTTTGTGTTCACAGATCATAAATTGTTTGTTACTTGCTGGTGGTTTCATAATGGTGTTCTCCATTGGATGCACACTAAGGTATTATTGTTTTTCAGACATGTTTCCAAATTATAGTTTGAGTGTGTAAGCTTACATCCGAGTTAGATTTAGTTTTTGTTTATTTTTAAATCATTTTGTTTACATATGGTTATGGCGTGGAGTTTTGTTTTGTTTTTGTTTGAGTTGTTAATTTGAATAGGAAGGCCCAAACAATTTTCCACTTTACTAACGTAAATAATAGTATTGCTCTTACATATACAAGATAAAGACATCTAAAATCGTGCTCTCTCTTTTCTGATTCACTTGACCATTGCCTTGATTTTGTGATAACTTAAAAGAGTATTTTGCAGAAATGCCTTTTTTTCCTTAAATGACTTCTAAAATGAATTGTGCAAGACAGAATCAGACGATCTACATTTTATTCTGTTCATTTCAGAAAAACATTATAATATGGTACATACCACTTAAATTTTTTTTATTGAAAATCGTTTTGTTTGTATACATTTTGCTAGCCACTTTTTGTTGTCTTGACTTTATCAGCTTTTGGTATGTTGCTAATGAAGTATTTATATAACGTATTATCAGTATCGAATGTGAACTCTTGGGTTAATACTGAGTGTGTAAAGCCTGATCTCGGAATTTGTCTATTTATATTGTGTAAAGCCTGATCTCCAAATGCGTCTATATTGTGTAAAGCCTGATCTCCAAATGAATATGTCTGTATTGTGTATAAAGCCTACCTAGCCCGGTGTAATCTCAAGCGTACAGGTACACTCAGTAACAAGTAACACTCACTACTAGTGTACATCGCTAAAGGATGTGCAAGGCTGCAATCACATTTATCACTTTTTAATGCATCCACACACGTTTGTTATCCGTCATATTCGATTGTATTGAAATCAGTAGGTGCGAACAGACCTGTCCGACCCAGCTTTCGCACATTTACACCCGTCTGCACTGCAATCCAATTCAACGGACAACAGGCTTATGCGGATGCAGATAAAAACCAACGCGCATAAATCTAACAGCGTCCAGACTAACAATTGGTGGTTTATATCCAAGACTGACAGAAAAAGTTAGAACAAACTCCTTTAATTTTGGTTTTTGTTTTCTTTGTTTCATAGACTTATTTTCAAACTGATCGTTTTTTAAATGTTTTATTCCTGTATTCTCAGTGTTGAACCAAATTTCGTAAAGGTTGTGTTGAAGTAAAAAAGGTGAGTCCGTTTCAGGTAGCAGCTTATACAAGTGATGGAATACTGGCCCTTCTTTTGGCCACAGTGCCACAATTGTTTTAACCAAATCCACAGTTTTCTGTGAAAACCACGGCCATCATATTTCATGTATTTTGAATGGTCACTACTAATGGTCGGATGTAAACGTTTTATTTAACGACTACTAATGATCGGATGCCTACGGAATTCAGAAAAGCACACATTTCCCTCTTGACCGTCCTATGTTATATCTTACCAAGCTTAATTTCAACTTCCTCCATTCATATTGTATCTTTAAATTTTATTTTCATCTTGCCCACCACCCCGTTAATGTTAGGTCTTACAAAACTTAATTTCAACTCCCTTCTTTAATGTTAGATCTTAATTTAATTTCATCTCCCTTCATTAATGTTGCATCTTCAAAACGTAATTTCAACTCCATGCATTAATGTTAGATCTTAAGAAACGTAATTTCATCTCCTTCCATTAATGTTTTATTTTAAAAACTTAATTTTAACTTTCTCCATAGATGTTAGATCTTAAAAACTTAATTTAGACTGCTCACACCTTGAAAATTGCTGTTTGAACTGTCCTATTAAATAATTTCGTCAACAGCATGTCGTTTAAAACAAAGTTCATTGAAATATGCTGTATTAACATCTTCATGTAGGATATGAGCTATATTCGGATCTTTGTGAAATTAAATAAATACAACTTTCTAGAGCTTTAGTTTTCTTATGTTTGGCTAACTAACAAATTCGCTAAATTCTAAACTTTTGTGGGGCCATTTAAAACTAATATGCCATAGAACTGGGGAAATATATACTTTTAAAATAATGTAGATTGTTTATGAAACAAAATCCTTGAATAATTCAGTGTGTAAACTAAATATATTAGTAATAATAAAAGCATGACTCCCAATAGACCCTCAGTTCTTTCTCGGTAGTACACATAGGCGTGTGTTTTATTATCATTAATGTTTTCCATTTTGAAACTATATCACCATACATGTTTATTAGACTTACTAAACATTCCAAAGCTGATTTCTATAGACGGTACACAGAGCCTGTGTGAAAATCACCAATTATACTTACTATGCAAGATTGTAATTGTATTACCTATTTTCAGAGTACATATTGCAAATTATTTTCTTATATAAATATTATGTTGCAAATATTCCAGAAATAAACGCTTTGCTTCATATATTTTAGTAAAGAATGTGTTATGTTTTCACTTTTGTTAATCAGGGACCTAATTAAAAAAACCTCTTTTAAGCATTATCGCATCGTCTTTGCAAGTTTTTTGTTTCTTATTATTTGAGGGGGGGGGGGGGGGGGGGGTGGGTGGTGGGGGGGGGGGGGTTGAATTGCACTACCATATAGGGTGCAGCCCAGTAGACGCGCGGTCGGTCTCGGATCGATGAGCCCATTGGGCTGTTTCTCATTCTAGTCGGTTCACCACGACTTTCTGTGCGATGGTGGATATAAAAGATACCTTGCTAGTAATGGAAAAGAGCAGCAGATTTCCTCTCTAAGACTATGAAAATTACGGAATGTTTGACACCCAATATCCGATGATTTATAAATCAATCTGCTCTAGTGGTTTCGTTAAACAAAACAAACCTAAGTTGGTCGGAAAGCAATAATAAACAAATTGGGTTTTTGATACGAAACCACTCGTAATTTTATTACTGACCTAGCACAAATATTTCAGGCAATATAGTGAATGATCAATCAAAAATTGCAAAAGTTTTAATTTCAACTGTATGTAGTACAAAATAACATAAAAAAGGTAGAACATATAATTAGTGAAACAGTTTTAAATTCGCCGTTGGAAATATGCTAGTTAAAATAATTTAGGGAACAACATTTTAATTTAAAATATATACCATGTATTCTACCTCCTGTCTGCTGTAATAGACTTCTTTCACATTCCACTGCGCATGTGCCCGTTGCGGAGTTACTCGAGGACGCAAACCGCGAGATCTCGCCAAAATAGACCTATCTGCAAATTGGGGGGACAAAAGCAATGGGAGGCCACGACCATTGTTCAATTATTAACTGTTCCAACCGCATATGTCCGGGAAATTCGTTATCCTTCCATCGATATCCAGCCAATGGATATCGGAAACGATTGTGGGTAATCGTTTCACGTAGAAAATGATTTTAATGTTACTCTAAGTACGAGGGTTTGTTCGGCACATTTTGTAGGAGGGAAGCCAGTGAACGCATAACGGACCAAAACCTTACCGGTTCTGTACAGGACGTTCCTACACAGGGCGGTCTAGTATACTTAGATATGGCGGAAAACACATTAACAGTAAAGAAAATAAATATATATTTTGTATATAAAGAAAATATATGTATATTTCGGATTATACTCAATAAAATATATAACGTGTGCGTGTGTAAATATATAAAAATATATGTAGTCAGGACAGCTCTGTACAGAACGTTCCTATACAGGGCGGTTTAGTATTCTCTACTTAGATATGGTAGTAAACAGTAAATAAAATAAAATAAATATCTATTTTGTATATACAGAAAATATATGTATATTTCGGACAATACTCAACAGAATATATATATATATATATATATATATATATATATATATATATATATATATATATATATATATATATATATATATGAACTTTTAATGTTATTATTACTCAGTATGTTTCAAATTTAATTATAAGTATTGTCTGTTATTACTTTACGTTCATCTAGGTATGAACAAAAAAATCATCCGCAAACTTATGTGAGAACGGCTTCGCCGATTCACAAAATTTACGGATGATTTATTTTGTTCATACCCCGATGAACGTAAAAGAAATAACAGACACTCCTTAAATAATAATAATAATAATGATATATAAATATATATATAGAGTGATGACGGCTCTGTACAGGACGTTCCTACACAGGTCCGTCTAGTATTTTATATACTTAGATATGGTGGAAAACACATTAACAGTAAAGAAAATAAATATATTTTGTATAATACTCAATGCGTTCATGTTGACACTGTATAAAAACGTGTGTATGGGTAAACAGAACGGCACCTACCTTCAACCCCCCCCCCCCCCCCCCCAAATCCCCCTTTTTTAAATTCCCACTTTATGGATATACATGTAACAGCATAAAAATCTCTTCTTTTTTTTTAACTTTTCCCAATTAGATAGACACTAAGAAAAATGCAACAAAACACCTTCAGGAATAATAGTACCCATTCAGTCCCGACATATCCACTGTGTATCAATTAAGGAAGTATGAATCTGACATGCATCTAATTGCCTCTGGGCAGGCTACGCTTGACATTTGTAGATTCACTTACTATAACAATACATCGCATGAAGTCGGAATTAAATAATTAAATGGAAAAAGAAAACAAACTTGTGGAAAACGGTTAATTTAATATATTCTATTTGCATTATTTGTCAAAAGTTGATTTATAGTCAACTATGAAGCACACATCCGTTAATTAGCAGTACAGACGGTAAAACAAGAAACAACAACAAATGTTTTAAAGACTATATATGTGGCAACCTGTACTCAGCGGCCACCTGTCTTAAGCGGCCACGTTTATCTACTCCCTTGTGTGGCCGCTTAAGACAGGTTTGACTGTATATATATATATATATATATGTGTGTGTGTGTGTGTGTGTATGTGTATATATATACTCTCTCTCTCTCTCTCTCTCTCTCTCTCTCTCTCTCTCTCTCTCTCTCTCTCTCTCTCTCTCTCTCTCTCTCTCTCTCTCTCTCTCTCTCTCTCTCTCTCTCTCTCTCTCTCTCTCTCTCTCTCAAATATATATATATATCGATCGATGCCATAACCTGTCGATGCCATAACCTATGGAATCTGTCAAATGTTTTGTTTATACTTTTTACGAGATAGTCTTTTAATCTGGCGTTATCAAAACCCTCGGATACAAGTCGCAGAGACTTTGTCCAAGTTGTTGCACTGCTTTTTAATTTGAACCATTCCGCTGTAAATTTCAGCGGACCGTTTTCTACGGCCATTATACCATCTAATTCGAAATATGTACATGTTAGTTGCCAAAGTTTAAAAGTCTCCTACGAAGCTACTCAAGTCGCCCATAACAACCTGTCTGTCACGCCCCCCAATTTGTAAATAGACTAGTTTCAGTCTATTTTGTCAAGGGACGTTACTCTTCGCGCGCATGCGCAATAGGAATGTGAAATACCTCTATTGCCATTTTTATCTCAGTATGCCATACATTATTGGCTTCAATGATGTAATGGTTGTGTAATACCTTTCCACAGAGCTATAATATGTTTGACACTACTTTTGGTCTACAGACAGTTGGAGAGGACAATAAGACCGAGGAACTAAAGCTACTATAACACTAACAGTGGTTATACAATGTTGGAGAGGACAAGAATATGCGAGGAAAATGTTTATTAAACGACTACTAAAGTGTTTGTGGGAAAGTGCATATACAAAATATCTATGACACTACTAGTGGTCTACAGACAGTTGGAGAGGACAAGAAGACCGAGGAACTAAAGCTACTATGAACTACTAGTGGTCTACAGACAGTTGGAGAGGACAAGAAGTTTCATGAGGGAACTAAAGCTACTATGACACTACTAGTGGTCTACAGACAGTTGGAGAGGACAAGAAGACCGAGGAACTAAAGCTACTATGACACTACTAGTGGTCTACAGACAGTTGGAGAGGACAAGAAGACCGAGGAACTAAAGCTACTATGACACTACTAGTGGTCTACAGACAGTTAGAGAGGACAAGAAGACCGAGGAACTAAAGCTACTATGACACTACTAGTGGTCTACAGACAGTTGGAGAGGACAAGAAGACCGAGGAACTAAAGCTACTATGACACTACTAGTGGTCTACAGACAGTTGGAGAGGACAAGAAGACCGAGGAACTAAAGCTACTATGACACTACTAGTGGTCTACAGACAGTTGGAGAGGACAAGAAGACCGAGGAACTAAAGCTACCATGACACTACTAGTGGTCTACAGACAGTTGGAGAGGACAAGAAGACCGAGGAACTAAAGCTACCATGACACTACTAGTGGTCTACAGACAGTTAGAGGACAAGAAGACCGAGGATCAAGAATGACACTACTAGACCGAGGATCTAAAGCTACCATGACACTACTAGTGGTCTACAGACAGTTAGAGAGGACAAGAAGACCGAGGAACTAAAGCTACCATGACACTACTAGTGGTCTACAGACAGTTAGAGAGGACAAGAACACCGAGGAACCAAAGCTTCCATGACACTACTAGTGGTCTATAGACAGTCAGTGAGGACAAGAAGACCGAGGAACTAAAGCTACTATGACACTACTAGTGGTCTACAGCCAGCTGGACAGGACAAGAAGACCGAGGATCTAAAGCTACCATGACACTACTAGTGGTCTATAGCCGAGGATCTAAAGCTACTATGACACTACTAGTGGTCACTGTACGTTTTGCAATTGGGTGAAATTAAAACCAAATGGCTCTCTTGTGTGACACTAGGGTTGAACATTCAAAATCGTTCAAATAGCACATCGGGCTAACACCACATGTAACACCATATATGATAATAAAAAAACTGTCTAGTGGTCTACAGACAGTTAGAGAGGACAAGAAGACCGAGGAACTAAAGCTACTATGATACTACTAGTGGTCTACAGACAGTTGGAGAGGACAAGAAGACCGAGGATCTAAAGCCACTATGACACTACTAGTGGTCTACAGACAGTTGGAGAGGACAAGAAGACCGAGGATCTAAAGCCACTATGACACTACTAGTGGTCTACAGACAGTTGGAGAGGACAAGAAGACCGAGGAACTAAAGCCACTATGACACTACTAGTGGTCTACAGACAGTTGGAGAGGACAAGAAGACCGAGGAACTAAAGCTACTATGACACTACTAGTGGTCTACAGACAGTTGGAGAGGACAAGAAGACCGAGGAACTAAAGCTACTATGACACTACTAGTGGTCTACAGACAGTTGGAGAGGACAAGAAGACCGAGGAACTAAAGCTACTATGACACTACTAGTGGTCTACAGACAGTTGGAGAGGACAAGAAGACCGAGGAACTAAAGCTACTATGACACTACTAGTGGTCTACAGACAGTTGGAGAGGACAAGAAGACCGAGGAACAAAAGCTACCATGACACTACTAGTGGTCTACAGACAGTTGGAGAGGACAAGAAGACCGAGGATCTAAAGCTACCATGACACTACTAGTGGTCTACAGACAGTTAGAGGACAAGAAGACCGAGGATCTAAAGCTACCATGACACTACTAGTGGTCTACAGACAGTTAGAGAGGACAAGAACACCGAGGAACCAAAGCTACCATGACACTACTAGTGGTCTACAGACAGTTAGAGACAAGACAAGAACACCGAGGAACCAAAGCTTCCATGACACTACTAGTGGTCTACGTAGACAGTCAGTTGAGTTCAAATAGACATCGGGCTAACACCAATGACCCATATATGAGGTGGTCTACAGACAGTTAGAGAGGACAAGAAGACCGAGGAACTAAAGCTACTATGACACTACTAGTGGTCTACAGACAGTTGGAGAGGACAAGAAGACCGAGGAACTAAAGCTACTATGACACTACTAGTGGTCTACCAGTGACAAGAAGACTAAAGCTACTATGACACTACTAGTGGTCTACAGACAGTAGCAAGAAGACCGAGGATCTAAAGCTACTATGACACTACTAGTGGTCTACTGTACGTTTTGCAATTGGGTGAAATTAAAACCAACTAGTGGTCTCTTGTTTGTGACACTAGGGTTGAACATAGGGTTGAACAAAATCGTTCAAATAGCACATCGGGCTAACACCACATGTAACACCATATATGATAATAAAAAAACTGTCTAGTGGTCTACAGACAGTTAGAGAGGACAAGAAGACCGAGGAACTAAAGCTACTATGATACTACTAGTGGTCTACAGACAGTTGGAGAGGACAAGAAGACCGAGGATCTAAAGCCACTATGACACTACTAGTGGTCTACAGACAGTTGGAGAGGACAAGAAGACCGAGGAACTAAAGCCACTATGACACTACTAGTGGTCTACAGACAGTTAGATAAAGCTACTATGACACTACTAGTGGTCTACAGACAGTTAGAGAGGACAAGAAGACCGAGGAACTAAAGCTACTATGACACTACTAGTGGTCTACAGACAGTTGGAGAGGACAAGAAGACCGAGGATCTAAAGCTACTATGACACTACTAGTGGTCTACAGACAGTTGGAGAGGACAAGAAGACCGAGGATCTAAAGCTACTATGACACTACTAGTGGTCTACAGACAGTTGGAGAGGACAAGAAGACCGAGGAACTAAAGCTACTATGACACTACTAGTGGTCTACAGACAGTTGGAGAGGACAAGAAGACCGAGGAACTAAAGCTACTATGACACTACTAGTGGTCTACAGACAGTTAAAGAGGACAAGAAGACCGAGGAGGAAAAGCTACCATGACACTACTAGTGGTCTACAGACAGTTAGTTTAGAAACAAGTGGTCTCAGACAGCCGAAGCAGGAACTAAAGCTACTATGACACTACTAGCTGGCTAAAGCCGACAGTTCCACAAGAAGACCGAGGAACTAAAGCTACTACTGTTCGTCATTCATGTGAGACACTCCAGCCAGCCCAGTATCATCACAGCCTCAAGAAGACCGAGGAACTAAAGCTCTGTGACATACTAGGGTTACAGACAGCTGTGACAAGAAGACCGAGGAACTAAAGCTACTATGACACTACTATGGTCTACATTCAGTTACAAACTTACCACCCCCAAGCCCTGACACGTACTAGTGGTCTACAGACAGTTGGAGAACAAGAAGTTGAGGAACTAAAGCTACTATGACACTACTAGTGGTCTACAGACAGTTGGAGAGGACAATTCCGATATAAAGCTACTATGACACTACTAGTGGTCTCAGACAGTTGGAGAGGACAAGAAGACCAAGGAATGCATCGACAATGACACACTAGGGTCTACAGACTGCAAAATTCTAACGAATGTGGTCTACAGACAGTTAGAGGACAAGACTAAAGCTAGATGGTACTACTAGTGGTCTACAGACAGTTGGAGAGGACAAGAAGACCGAGGAACTAAAGCTAATTTGACACTACTAGTGGTCTAAGACAGTTGGAGAGGACAAGAAGACCGAGGAACTAAAGCTACTACACTACTAGTGGTCTATTGGAGAGGACAAGAAGACCGAGGATCTAAAGCTACCATGACACTACTAGTGGTCTACAGACAGTTAGAGGACGCTTAAAGCTACCATGACTACTAGTTTCTACAATTGTTTCCGTTCACACTAGAACCTCAAAAATATGAAACTAGTGGTCTACAGACAGTGACAATATCAACAAAAGCTACTGTAAAAACAAAATGCTGGTCTAAATTAGATGATTATTGTTAGCACCATATATATAGTACCGAGGATCGCCGATGCAAGATGCATGTTTGTCAATGTGGACATGGTCCTACCAGGCTATATGACTGCCTCGCTTCTCTTGATCATAGCCATATTGATAGAAAACGTGTTTGCTTTAGGGGGTGATTGTGTCTATCCTCAAAGACCGAGGATAAAGTCTGCCTTATATCAAATGCGGACAAGTGTTGGCATGACACTACTAGTGGTCTACAGACAGTTGGAGAGGACAAGAAGCCTCTATTCGAACAGAACGTATCTGTGTCTGTTTACAGTACCCTCAGCACTCCATCGGTCACGCGACCGGCCTCGGTGGCGTCGTGGTTATGCCATCGGTCTACATGCTGGTAGGTACTGGGTTCGGATCTCAGTCGAGGCATGGGATTTTTAATCCAGATACCGACTCCAAACCCTGAGTGAGTGTTCCGCAAGGCGCAATGGGTAGGTGTAAACCACTTGCACCGACCAGTGATCCATAACTGGTTCAACAAAGGCCGTGGTTTGTGCTATCCTGCCTGTGGGAAGCGTAAATACTAAATCCTACTTGAACTAATCGGAAAGAGTAGCCCATGTAGTGGCGCCGATGGGTTTGGTCTTAGACAATGTGGACAGGTCCATACCAGGCTATATGTGTTGACGCCTCTTAAAACATCTCTTTCTTTAAATATCGGCCACGTGTTGACTGGTGTCGTTCAAAGAATGGTAGCCGTGACACTTTTTCTAGTTCTTTCTACAGACAGTTGGAGTAGTCTCAAAGAAGAGCCGTGACATTGTTTAATACACTCCATGACACAACAGTAGTGTCTACAGACCCACAGTTGGAGCCAGTCAGGTCATGAAACGCCAGTAGTATATTGCGTTTTACAGTTGATTTGAGACTAAAATATGATTGTACGTGCTTGTTCTGTGTCAAGGACATCGCACACACTTTAATACTTTTCACGATGATGCAAATATAATTTACCTGTAGAGGTCACTGTACGTTTTGCAATTGGGTGAAATTAAAACCAAATGGCTCTCTTGTGTGACACTAGGGTTGAACATTCAAAATCGTTCAAATAGCACATCGGGCATGCCATATGTAACACCATATATGATAATAAAAAACCCAGCGATTATGGAGATTACAAGACAATACCATAAAAATTTAATAGTGAATGAACTTCAAAAAAAATTGATACTATGATAATAAAAAAAACAGCGATCTACTAAAAAGGATTTAATAGTTTCTAAACAAAAGCTATGTTTCTACTGCTGTTAAAGGTAAAATAACCAAGTAAACAACACATGGATAAAAATAATTCATGCTGCAGTCACATATCTCCGGGCCACGTACGCATTTTTTTACCTACGGCGGATTTCTAAGATTTCCGTGTGTAGCAGTCACATATTCGGCGGGGCCGAGCGGTGGCCTTTGAAGTTTCCTCGACTCCAATTGCGAGGCGCCCGTGAGTAAGCTGCAAGGGTACCGCAGGATAATCCTGCTGCAAGGGTACCGCAGGATAATCCTGCGGCACCCGTACGAATAAAGTTCAATCGCACGGTGCCCGTGCAGACAATCTTAGCGTCTCTGCGGTCAACATATATATTATGCTGGGCAGCCGGAAAAAAACACGGCCGCGAGGGCCACAAGGTAATCTTGGACTCGCACGGACATCGTAAGATACTCGTACGATGATCTTGGAAATCGTACGGGTGCCGTACGATTTGAGGTACCCGAAATTCCGTCCCAAACTCGTACGGCATCCGTACGAATGTTGCGGGGGCCGTGTGGTGCCCGTGCGATGCTGTCCACGACGTGTCTACGGGCTTACGGCCAGTAAAACTTTCTACGACACATCAGGAACTTTTAACTCCGCGCTAAAAACTTCCAATGCGCCCTACGGCAACGAAAGAACGCCAAGGCGCCCGCAGGATAGCCACGGCACTCTTGCAGCCGCCGTAAGATTTTGCAAATTATGTGACTCAGTCATAACACATTTGAACCATCTCAAAATTGCCAGTTTTAAAAAACAAATTCCAATTTCGTCTGGGTTTTTTTTTTTTTTTTAACAACATGGACATTGTTAAGTTTGTGTGACAAAATAGTTAGGCAAGATTAACCATATCGTTTTGGTTTCCTTAGTAATAGGCCTACAGATCAACCTGAACAAATGACCAGAGTTTTGCCTCAACATCTCTACAAACAGTACCACAATTAATCACTGAACATTTTAAATTGTGTATATTGTTACACTCCTGATATATATATATATCATGTTAAAATTATTATGTCCATTTAATTGTTTTATGTTTAAATTATGATATGATATGCCTTTAATCAGACCGTAGTATATAAATAGAACCCATGGAAAACTTTTAGACTTAATTTACATGTAACGATAAGATAAATATCAGGCAATGTTTTGTCAAATTTGCATTCTTGTAAATGAAAAACAAACAACAGCAGTGCCGTTATGCTTAATTACATCCTATACAGATTTTTCAATCACACATCGAAGAAATGTAACAAAAAATATCATTCAATTTCTTTTGACACGCATATTATAACATGGACCAACATTACGTATCTGGTGTTTAACTCCTGATCTTATGAAAACCAACTCATATCTAAGCCACAGCACATGAAACTTTACGCAATGTCATTCGCCATGTATGGTATAGTGACATTTATTATGAAAACTTGTATTAATTAAATATTTTTAAAATGTATTAACAAACTTGCAGCTTTGCTGAAAAACAAATTAAGTAAAAGTTCAATGAACACATGGGGTTTGAATGTTAACAATGGAACGATGATTTATATTTCTTCTCAGCTGTTGTCTGTACGAAATACACTTCATCAGTAAGATGGAACTATTCAAGAACCCATTTGTTCACCACTAGTCCAGGAACATTAGGGTTTAACCCGGAAATAAATAGTACATAGCTGATTTGTTTTCAGGATAGATGCACAACAT
This sequence comes from Gigantopelta aegis, assembly GCF_016097555.1. Lineage (NCBI taxonomy): Eukaryota > Metazoa > Mollusca > Gastropoda > Neomphalida > Peltospiridae > Gigantopelta > Gigantopelta aegis. Next base: position 114,941,636 of record NC_054702.1, read on the forward strand.
CATTAGTAATAACATCAAAAGTCCCCAAGTTTCCGAGGTATGCTAACTTTACTACAGACGTAAAGATAAAATTATCGTCATGTAATCAGTTTACCCATGTAACCCATTTTTGTTATTTACCTTAGCAAGTTCATCTTGGTATCACGCGCACATTTCGTACATTTGCGGTCGGATTTTTAAAAAAAGAATAATAGAAGTGGTAGACAGTGAATATGAAATGATTACATGATTTCATGTAATCATGTGAAATGATTACATGATTCATATAAATTAGAAAAAGAAGATTAAGAATAAAAAACATAATTGTATGGATGTCTTTTATTTAAAAACAACAAACAAATGTGTTTGAGGGTAGGCTTACTTTTCTTTTGCATGGCTACTTAAAAATTACATTTTCGATGATAATTGAACGGGCTAATACATTTAATAATTTCATTTATATATATATAAGGGGGCACTACTTTTTATAAACAAATGAAACACTATACAAATTAAACCCAACTGCCCCCTGCCCCCCCCCCCCCCCCCCCCCCCCCCGCGGATGGTACGGCACCTTAAGTGCATAGCTACCTTATTTTAGGGCTAAGATCGCTCTGTGGAACGGGGCCCTGAACGCTTTTGACTTTTGATATTTTATTACTATAGATATTCTGCAACTATCCTGAACAATTCACCTATGTACTGATTTTATTACTAGAGATATTCTGCAACTAGCCTGAACAATTCACCTATGTACTTATTTTATTACTATAGATATTCTGCAACTAGCCTGAACAATTCACCTATGCACTGATTCTATTACTATAGATATTCTGCAACTAGCCTGAACAATTCACCTATGTACTCATTTCATTACTATAGATATTCACCTATGTACTCATTTTATTACTATAGATATTCTGCAACTAGCCTGAACAATACACCTATGCACTGATTTTATTACTATAGATATTCTGAAACTAGCCTGAACAATTCACCTATGTACTCATTTTATTACTATAGATATTCACCTATGTACTCATTTTATTACTATAGATATTTTGCAACTAGCCTGAACAATTCAGCTATGTACTAATTTTATTACTATCGATATTCTGCAACTATCCTGAACAATTCAGCTATGTACTGATTTTATTTCCGGGTTAAACACTAATTTGACCTAATGTTCCTGGATAGATTTTGTACATTCTGATATGCAATTTTGTTAATAGTTAATCATTTTCAAAAGTGAGGTTGTAACTGGTGAGGAAAGCAGTTTATCAAAAGAAATTCAATTAAACAAAAACTTCAGTAATTATGTCTAATAAGTTATGCTAATATTAGTTGTCTTTACTATTATTTGTTTGTTTGTGTGTCGTTGTTGTTGTTTAAAACTGTACTATCCCCAGATCAATGACAATGTCAGGGTTGGGGAGCCCTGTATCACTGCCATACAATACAGTAATAATATTTTAAATGAAACATAGATAACACAGAAATTTAGCATTGCTATTATAGCACTTTGGTTAAATCCATGTACTAAGGAATGAGGATAACAACAAGCTGGGTAGGATTCGATTTATTCAACAACCAACAGTTATAGGTCCTGAAAATAGTATATAAAAATAACATAATTATTAATATAATTTATAAAACAATGTGTCATCGTACATGCAAATATTATAGTAGGCTATACTAATCTCACAGCTTGACCAAAATACACTAAGCCAAGAATAGTAATTTACAAATTACTTAACACACACTATTACAAGTCTTCAAAATAAACATGTATTTCAACTCTCATCCGTGGACATAACCCACCGATGTAATATAAAATAAATACACCACTGGTTCATTAAACTGGCGTATAATTGACAAGCGCTGGCCAACACGCTTGCGAAACCAAAAACACACGAAAAATGCGTGCGCTACGAATAAGAAATGTGCATTACTAAATAAAAACAAACACCTAGAAATTGATTAGTTACATGTCTTGTCTCTTTACGGTTTGCTTTTTAAAAAGGTTTGTTTGTTTGTTGTTGTTTGTGCATATAACATTAAATTCAAGCATACTTAGCCTATAATGTTCATGATGGGGGCGGGACGTAGTCCAGTGGTATAGCATCAGCGAGTTTCTCCTACCAGTACACTAATAGCATACAATTAGCACTGTAAGTATCCCAATGTCTGATCAACATGGCCATTCTCTTTAAACATTTTCTGTGTCAGTTTTTACCATCTCGTTTGTCTATGATTAAAACAGACAACTAAAATTCTATTAACCCCTCAGTCATTGTATACGTTTTGATTTGGCAAGATGCAGTTTACATACTAGGATACTGCTGTACCTTTCGATTTGTGTCGTGCCACCTGCCCATGGGAGCTACAACTGAGGGTACTCCGCAGTAGAACATTATTATCTAATAACCACATTAGTTATGTAAACCGTGGTGCTGCATACAGCCCTTACTAAATTGGTGATGTTTGTCAAACGTTTTGATCGTAGAAACTCTAATGAAGTACAATGGCAAGTTAGGTGCTTAATCCGATCTTCGATTTCTATTTTGCAGATTTGACATATTGGGGAGACATTATGAAGGTAAAATTTGTGTCTGATTGATTGTAGTGTGCTTGTGCCTGAGAACCCCAGCTTTAATGACTACTTCATCTATTCCTCTTAGGTTGTTTTCTACCATATATATATACCACAGTGGGGGTGGGTTTTAAAAAAATTAGTTTTCCTGTATGTGTAAATCGTCTTCCCATTTCTTGGTCCAGTAGGCATTGAACTTGTATATTAAATTATTGTAGAGCACTTTACGAACATACACAAACCAGCTGCCACAGTATGCATCTTTTAATGATTAGTTAATGATACTGTATGCCAACAAGGCAATATCATCAGCAACTAAACAGGTACCAACGGATCGACTGGAAATGTATTTTTAATACTCCTGATTTGTTTGGTTTTGGACCATCGATACAAAAAAGGATTCATATATTCCATAATGATTCACAATCAACTATACTAGTTAATGGTTTTGCTTCACCTTTCTTTAAATTGAGAAGAGGTTGTCGCCAGAGGGACCCGATATCACCATACATCTTCCTCATATGTGGAGAGATTCTTAATAGGATGTTGAAAAATAACACAGGTATAAAGGGAATGACAATTGGGAATAAGGAATTTTTATTCACTCAATTTGCTGATGATGCAACAACAGTAACATTAGATGAAAGAGAGAAGAGTCTTTATGCAGTTCTAAATAGTTTGCAGTTCTATGCTAGATTTTCACCCCTAAAGGTTAATGTAGATAAAACTACATTAATATGGATCGGCTCGAAGAAGAGAAGCAGATATAAGTTATGTAAGGAATGGAATTTAGATTGGACTCAAACCACCTTTGATTTATTAGGTATTAAATTTGATATAGAAACTATGGTACAGATTAATTACATCAATAAATTAAATTCTATAGAGAATCTTTTAAAGTTTTGGTATTGTAGAACTTTAACACCATTAGGTAGAAACACAGTGTTAAAATGTCTCATTTTACCTAAACTAAATAACTTGTTTTGATATATCCCTGATCCATCTGAAGAAGATGTAAATCAATTACAAAGAATTATTTTAAAATTTATATGGAAAGGAAAACCTGATAAAATTAAACGTGAACATATGTCATGCAAATTACAAAATGGTGGTATTAAACTTCGAGTCATAAAATATTTTATTAAAGCACAAACTATTGTTTGGTTAAAGAGATTAATTAAAAGAGAATCTACGTGAGAAACCCTTATTATAAATCAGTGTAATTACATTTTTTTATGCTGAAAAAATCCATGAGTATGCAAAAAACATTAAAAATACATTTTGGAAAGATACATTAATGGCTTGGAGTTTATATCTAAAAAAAAATTAAAATAAGTTTAAGGATGAAGAGTCGATATTGTCAGAAAAAGTTAACGAACATACACAAACCAGCTGCCACAGTGTGCATCTTTTAATGATTAGTTAATGATATCGTATGCCAACAAGGCAATATCGTCAGCAACTAAACGGGTACCAACGAGTCTTGTTCCCATCTTATTTGCCCGAATGACATCAAACCGGCTGTTGTTATAGCATTTGTACAATGTTGGAGAAAACTTGTAGAGGATGCTGTCCCATTTGATTCGGCTTGAACATTTTGTTTTTGATTAGTAATACTACATTATTAGACGACGTATTCTCAGTAAAGCCTCGCTGAAGGCGATTTTGTGTAATGTTCAAAATTGTATCCACTTTTCCGTGTAATACTGCTACCATAATCTTCCTAATGACAGGTGTTTATCCTATTTTAGACTCCCACCCACACTGAGGTATAACAAGTCCCACGGTGTCCACCCACACTCTGGGGGCGGGACGTAGCCCAGTGGTACAGCGCTCGCTCGATGCGCGGTCAGTCTAGGATCGATCCCCGTCGGTGGGCCCATTGAGCTATTTCTCGTTCCAGCGAGTGCTCCACAACTCCTTTAGGGCGGGACGTAGCCCAGTGGTACAGCGCTCGCTCGATGCGCGGTCAGTCTAGGATCGATCCCCGTCGGTGGGCCCATTGGGCTATTTCTCGTTCCAGCGAGTGCTCCACAACTCCTTTAGGGCGGGACGTAGCCCAGTGGTACAGCGCTCGCTCGATGCGCGGTCAGTCTAGGATCGATCCCCGTCGGTGGGCCCATTGGGCTATTTCTCGTTCCAGCGAGTGCTCCACAACTCCTTTAGGGCGGGACGTAGCCCAGTGGTACAGCGCTCGCTCGATGCGCGGTCAGTCTAGGATCGATCCCCGTCGGTGGGCCCATTGGGCTATTTCTCGTTCCAGCGAGTGCTCCACAACTCCTTTAGGGCGGGACGTAGCCCAGTGGTACAGCGCTCGCTCGATGCGCGGTCAGTCTAGGATCGATCCCCGTCGGTGGGCCCATTGGGCTATTTCTCGTTCCAGCGAGTGCTCCACAACTCCTTTAGGGCGGGACGTAGCCCAGTGGTACAGCGCTCGCTCGATGGCCCCATTGGGCTATTTTTCGTTCTAGCCAGTGCACCACGACTGGTATATCAAAGGCCGTGGTATGTACTATCCTGTCTGTGGGATGTGCAATTAAAAGATCCCTTACTGCTAATCGAAAATAGTAGCCCATGAAGTGGCGACAGCGGGTTTCCTCTCTCATTATCTGTGTGGTCCTTCACCATATGTCTGACGCCATATCGTTCCAGCGAGTGCTCCACAACTCCTTTAGGGCGGGACGTAGCCCAGTGGTACAGCGCTCGCTCGATGCGCGGTCAGTCCTAGGATCGAACCGTAAATAAAATGTGTTGAGTGCGTCGTTAAATAAAACATTTCTTTCTTTGCTCCACAGCTGGAGTACATCGTCCACTGGTCCGAAGTCCCGGCCGGGATTTGCACCTATTACCTATGCCCACGATGTCCTACCAGTTACAAGAGGCTGTCGGATGCTACACGGCACATCTCCGACAGCTGCAGAGGAGGGAGTTCACAGAAGCGTTGGACCGGGTCATCAATGCTAAAGAAAGGAGGTTGAACAAGAACTTTGTGGACCCGGCTCCATTCTCCTGTCCATGTCTGCGAGTCCCTGCAGCAGACGCACCCTCCTCAGAGACATCAGCGGCAGCAACATCAACATCAGCAGATAAAGCAACATCATCAGTGTCATCAACTACTGTGACAGCGTCGCCTCCTCTCTCTCCTTCACTCCTGGCTCTGTTTCAACAGTGTGACATCTGCCAAGAATGCGGCTTCCCAGACACCACACCTAGAGGTCAATCAAAGGGAGTCCAGGCGAACCTGCCTCTGTCAACAAACACCTTCCCTGCGTTCCCTGTTGACACACTCCTGGACACAACTCAGAATCTAAAAACAAAACCTTCAGGGCCGGGTGATCCGGGTGTTAAAAATTAGCAAACCTGTTCAAGCGGCCACCTGTATTAAGCAGCCACCTGTTTGAATTTAGGCTCCCTTTGATGGCTCTTTAACAAATTTTACTGTACGAAGCCTTTATAATAGTAACACATTGGTAACCTTAGACAGTGGTGTAGTTTTATAACTATTATATACAAGCATTTCTGTTTCCTAAAACGTCTATTAAACACACAAACTGCATGATGTTCTTAAGTTTAGACTATAAATGATTGCTTTAAAACAAACGTGGTTTGGAGACATGCCAGTAGAACCCTTAGAATTACTTTGCGTCGTATGCGCTCGCATTATTCCATATCCTCCACATATGTCCAGAAATGTACACTCGGGGATGGGGAGTGGGGTATGGAGTGTGTGTGTGTGTGGGGGGGGGGGGGGGGGGGTGTGTGAGCAACTGAAATACAAAATAAAACGTACAATTCATGGGTAAACGTTTCGAGCTCTTTCCCGCGTTCATAAAGGACATTTCTGCACTTATGAATAAAAATTGTTTGCAAAATGGTACCCGTCTACATAGCATTTTGCCAACAATTTGTAATACTTCTGTATTCTATAAATAATTAATGTGGATTGATTCACGTTATTTAATTATAAACCCATATAGCCATATTGTCTGTTGTTAATTTCAGGCATAAAACATAAATGCATGTTTGGAATGCGTCACAAACAGTATGATTCAAGAAGGAACACCGTATGTGGTTATTTATGGTTAATTGTTTCCATGGTAACATAACAGATATCAAAACTGAAAACTCTCTTATAGCAAAATGCACTACTAGACCTCTAGACCATACTCAACGTTCGTCATTTAACATGATAAACCAACAGAACGATGGGTTTGGACAAGTGGGGTGTTCAGCAACTGGTTAAAAAATAATGTGGATTCAGATATGTTGTAGAAAAAACGTTTATTTCTAGAATATTTGCAACAAAATATGTATGACATAAGAAAATAGTTTACATATAATAAATAAGAAAACATAAAACAAAATATATAAAACATTGATCGTAATGAAACAAACTCCATGTAAACATTAAAAATGATGTATAGACAAACTTGTTTCCCTAGATACAGAAGCTATTTTATTATTACTAATACGTTAATTAATTTATGTAATATTAAAGAATTAACACATAACATAAATAAGCAAATTACAAACATGCGTAAAACATAACAAAATATATAAAACATTGATCATGATGAAACAAATTCCATGTAATGCATTCAAAAATGATGTGTTGACAAAAATGTTTCCCAGTGTAGAAGTTATTTTATTATTAATAATACGTTAATTAATTTACATAATATTAAAATGTTAACATAACATTTCCTTTTTGGACAAATTGCAGCACATTTAATATATGCATTACAGGTTTTGCGACTTTCATCGCATGCATAAACATTCCAATTTGAGTACAAAGTAATTAATTTATATACATGATGCAAAACAGAATTCACAATAATAACACTTGCAGATTCAGCAGATTTGAGAAAAGGGGTTGATGACAATACGTTTTGTGTGCCATTTAAGATACATATAACATAATGGGAATGGTTTATGACAGCAACATATGAAATTCGTTTTCAAAACAATGTTGCCAAAAGAATGTTTGTTTGAACTCCCCATGGATATGAACTTGTATATACTTCCATAGATATTTCACAAACATTTGTTGTATAGAGTTGTGGAATAAAAAATAATATAAAATAAAACAATGCGATAGAGAAACAAAGAAAGGTGTGCATTAAAAAGACTCGAACAATGCACTCAGTTGGCGCGCTCATGCACAAACCAACATCCATCCATACATCCACACACACACACACGCGCACACAAGCATACGCACACACACGTACACGCACGCACATAAACACCCTGTGTCTGTTTAAAGACTCTGATATGGATCTAGTATGAAAACACACACCATAAATAAAATTGAATAAGTAAAAATATATTGTTGCTGTATTCTACTGACTTCACTAGCGCAGTGGTTAAGCCATCGGACTACAAGCTGGTAGGTACAGGGTTCGCAGCCCGGTACCGGCTCCAACCCAAAGGGCTCAGTGGGTAGATATAAGGCCACTACACCCTCTTCTCTCTCACTAACCACTAACCTACTAACAGTTAACCTACTGTCCTGGACACACAGCCCAGATAGCTGAGGTGTATGCCCAGAACAGCGTGCTTGAACCTTAATTGGATATAAGCACGAAAATAAATTGAAATTAAATTCTATATTCTTTTATAAAAACTATATATCAACAAAATGAATTATTAATTGAAACTACCTGTAAAAGTTTTGTTTCAAGGCTGCAACTAGGTGTACTAGTATATCATAAAGAATAAAACAATAAACCCAAAACAAACAACAACAACAACAAAAGAAAACAAAAAAGGCACGATTACCCGAAGCGGCTGTGTGTTTGGGGTATTAGAGGCAGGCAACCATGACACCCTCCAAACTCTAAAAAAAACTCACCGTTGAACAATGCTGGTCTCACACTTGCTGTGATGTTCCGCCTCCTATGAAAAGGAAACAATTAAAAAATATCTGGAGTAGTATTATAGTATTTGATTGCATTAACGATCGTTTTCCACCAGCACAGAAAACGGACGTGTGGAATCAACGACTCAGTGTTTTCATAAGAGCGGTGCGCTTCCTCACAGCCACGCCCGTGCTGCGTCAAGAAGCGCGCACACGAAACAAACTTTCGAAAAAATTTAATAGTTTTTTGCCGAATTGGTTTAACAAATTAATTTAGTTTGTAATGCGCTTGTGTCAATTCTAGAAGTGTTCGGGGGCATGCTCTTGCAGGAACTATTGAAAACTAGATATCCTGTAATGCAATTTCCTCCATTCAAGACGTAAAATTCAGTATGCAAATGCAGATATATTCCTATTAAAAAATAAATCACAGAGGGGCGGGTCGATCCCTAAAACCTGTCCTTGTATACGTACCTGCATACAGTGTTGTAGACTGATGACGTGCTTGTAAAACTAGGACATCACAGAGGGGCGGGGTCGATCCCTAAAACCTGTCCTTGTATACGTACCTGCATACAGTGTTGTAGACTGATGACGTGCTTGTAAAACTAGGACATCACAGAGGGGCGGGGTCGATCCCTAAAACCTGTCCTTGTATACGTACCTGCATACAGTGTTGTAGATTGATGACGTGCTTGTAAAACTAGGACATCACAGAGGGGCGGGGTCGATCCCTAAAACCTGTCCTTGTATACGTACCTGCATACAGTGTTGTAGATTGATGACGTGCTTGTAAAACTAGGACATCACAGAGGGGCGGGGTCAATCCCTAAAACCTGTCCTTGTATACGTACCTGCATACAGTGTTGTAGACTGATGACGTGCTTGTAAAACCTGTCCTTGTGCACGTACCTGCATACAGTGTTGTAGACTGATGACGTATTTGTAAAACTAGGACATGACAGAGGGGCGGGGTCGATCCCTAAAACCTGTCCTTGTACACGTACCTGCATACAGTGTTGTAGACTGATGACGTACTTGTAAAACTAGGACATCACAGAGGGGCGGGGTCGATCCCTAAAACCTGTCCTTGTACATGTAAAACTAGGACATCACAGAGGGGCGGGGTCGATCCCTAAAACCTGTCCTTGTGCACGTACCTGCATACAGTGTTGTAGACTGATGACGTACTTGTAAAACCTGTCCTTGTACACGTACCTGCATACAGTGTTGTAGACTGATGACGTGCTTGTAAAACTAGGACATGACAGAGGGGCGGGGTCGATCCCTAAAACCTGTCCTTGTGCACGTACCTGCATACAGTGTTGTAGACTGATGACGTACTTGTAAAACCTGTCCTTGTACACGTACCTGCATACAGTGTTGTAGACTGATGACGTGCTTGTAAAACTAGGACATCACAGAGGGGCGGGGTCGATCCCTAAAACCTGTCCTTGTGCACGTACCTGCATACAGTGTTGTAGACTGATGACGTACTTGTAAAACTAGGAAATAACATGACACTTACCTTAACTCCCATGTGGGGAGCCACTTCTTACATAGCTGCTTCAGTACCTTCTATTCACCCACCGTCTGCTGAAACTGGTAATTATATATTACTGTCGTCTTCTACATCAAACATCATTACTGGCCATCATAAATTACTTTCTTTTCTACTGGTCATCATAAATTATTAGTCTTCTTCTACATCCAAATAGCCACTGATCATTATAAATTACTGTCTTTTTATATCATAATAATCACTGATCATTATAAATTACTGTCTTCTACATTATTACTGAATTACAGTATTTTCTGCTGATCATATATTACTATCGTTTCTACTGGCCATAAAATATTACCGTTAATAATTATTAGTTATTATTATTGATGGTCTTTTCTAGATGAAGTAATAAAAAGAAACACAGTTTGACATATTCCACTTCACCAGACATCAGTGTGATCAATTGTAAACGTTGAATGTTCTATGCAAAATATCATACGACTAACATAGATTAAGAATGTATTTAAAGATACAAACTATTAGATGCACTCTTGTATACATGTTCTGCTTTGGCCGGTAGACCATCTATCTTCTTTTGAACCATGACGGCCAAGGTATCGTATATTAATTCGTATTGAGCCTGTTGACATATTTAACACAATGGTAAGTCGAACATAGTTTGTGTTTAAGCACACTGCGTTTATAATGATCAAGACAAAGTTTGTATTTAAAGACACTGAGTTTATAGTAATCACATTTTAACATAGTTTGTGTTTAAACAAAGTAATTAAAGACGAACATAGTTTGTGTTTAAACAAAGTAATGAAAGACGATCATAGTTTGTGTTTAAGCAAAATAATGAAAGACGAACATAGTTTGTGTTTAAACACATTGGGCCAAATTTACAAAGTGTATGTCTTACACGTGTATAACTACCTACACTTACACTACGTAAAGTTAAACACGCGCATAGCTACCCACACTTACACTACGTAAAGTTAAACACGCGCATAGCTACCCACACTTACACTACGTAAAGTTAAACACGCGCATAACTACCTACACTTACACTACGTAAAGTTAAACACGCGCATAGCTACCCACACTTACACTACGTAAAGTTAAACACGCGCATAGCTACCCACACTTACACTACGTAAAGTTAAACACGCGCATAGCTACCCACACTTACACTACGTAAAGGTAAACACGCGCATAACTACCCACACTTACACTACGTAAAGTTAAACACGTTTATAACTACCCACACTTACAATACGTAAAGTTAAACACGTTTATAACTACCCACACTTACAATACTTAAAGTTAAACACGTTTATAACTACCCACACTTACAATACTTAAAGTTAAACACGTGTATAACTACCCACACTTACAATACTTAAAGTTAAACACGTTTATAACTACATACATTAACAATGCTTTAACACCTGCGTTTACGAAAAACAGGCTTGGTAAATTCAGCCCACTGCACTGCTTTTTAATAATCACTGACGAACAGAGATTGTGTTTACACACTCTGCATTTATAGTAATCACTGACGAACAGAGATTGTGTTTACACACTCTGCATTTATAGTAATCACAGACGAACAGAGATTGTGTTTACACACTCTGCATTTATAGTAATCACAGACGAACAGAGATTGTGTTTACACACTCTGCATTTATAGTAATCACAGACGAACAGAGATTGTGTTTAATCAACATGGGTGTCGACCCGGTTTAAAAGAGGGGGAACTTACACACACACACACACACACACACACACACACACTTACTTGGCGCAATATTTTTTCAGAGGGGCACGGCATGTTTGCACTTAATATTAAAACATAGCCATGGTCGGGTGAAAGAAAGTGAACATTTGTGGATGCACTGACTGGTTGAGATTTTTTACTGCGTCTATAGGACACACTCCCCCATGGGACTTGAAAGCTAGATAGTTTAAATGCATTTTAATGTATTCTACAAATAAAATGTATAATTTAATTACAAATATTGACAAATGCAACATTTTAAAAATGTATTTATCGCGATGTATGACATTTGCATACAACGTCATACGTTGAATACATAAACACAAGTGTACAACCCAATCAGATAATGCGTGAGAACCGGGGTAACAAGGGATAGAATGACTAATTTAGTATGAAGGACTCTCGTTTGACTCCTTTGGTGACGGATTTGGCATAAAGAGCAGATTTTAACTAATTAATTTTGTTTTCTATATTATTTTTTGTTTAAAGATGTGCCACGCCCTACAATTTGGCGCCCTAGGCCTGATCCTACTTGACATACGTGGCACACACATAACATTGCTTTAGGAAATCTGAACATTAAAAAACCTTTTTTATTAAATAGTGTATGTGGAAAGGTTGTCAACTATAAGTGTAATTTTATTAACTTATATAACATCTATTATTTGACCAAAATCCACTTTACTGTGTAATATATTGCTCTTCTGAACTGTTTTAAAGTTTGTTGTAATTATAATGATGTAAGGAAGACATTAAAAATATGTCTTTTCCTGAACAAAGTGGTTTTGTGTTCATACAATGAATACTTGTCAAACTGGCTCCAGTTTCATATGACCCCCAGGCTGCCCCAGTAATAAAAATTGGTTGAAACAACCAACATGCAAACTTTTAGGATGGTTCTAAAGAAATTGGGCCTAAGAGTGTTTTGTTAAAAAGTCACAGAAAAAAACCCAAAACCAAAAACCCCCACCGAAAAGCACTATCAATTGAGTACAACAAAGTGAAAAGCAAACCAACCTAAAACAAACAGTAGTCATGACCAAAACAGAACAGAGGGTGGGGAGGTAGTGGTATAGTGAGATATAGGTTTCATGTACCGTATATCATTCATATAGTTTTTACAGGCTGGATATTACATACCATAGCTTTTGACATACTGGTACAAGAGTTGGAATATTGCATAGTTAGAACATAATCTAAATCCTAGAACACCACTAAACAATTCCTGTTTTTATCATTTTTCATCATCATCACCTAATAAATTGAGAGGGTTTATTCTGCTCATCCTATTCTTTATTATTATAATGACAACACAAACAAAAATACCATTAATAATGTTAATAATGTTAAGAGTAGTCGATTTACTGTTGTTGGGTTTTTGTTTTTTTTGGGGGTTTTTGTCTTGGGTTTTTTACGTTTTGTTTTTACTGGGGAGGGGGGAGGTGTCCGCCTGTTTCGACATGCTTCTTGATCATACTGACTGGCATTTCCAGGACTATTTTGTCCATGTGCTGTTGTGACTATGAACAGTAATTCCAATATGTTCCTTAAACATATAGCACTATTACATAAAGAGTCAATTACACAGCTGTGTTTGCAAACTATGTTTCTGTCATTTTTTTAGGAAATAACTTGTGTTTTATAATTCAACTTTTACTATACTTTTACATTAATTCGGGTCCTTCGTGTAACCTGTTATTGTCTTCAAATATTTAATGTTTGCATCCCTAATAACAACCTTTGAGTAGTACTAAATCAAATAACTTCCGGCTGGGTCAAAGTTCGAGGTGCACCCAACTTTTGATAGAGAAGTGAACACTACAAGTCCTGTAATTGGTGATAAATGTGAGTGTGCTGGTTGTAAAAAAACATAATTTCATCTGGGCAAAAAATGTATGCAATTTTATTTCATCTAGTACCACTATTTGCTTGAAACATGCATGGGGTACCTGTAAAAAACAGTACTCGAATTTTGTGTGGAACTAGGATAGTCATAGACGCTACCCGTTATCTCAGAAATGAGCAGCTTGACCCTCAATTTCTTTTATTCACTTTAAGAGTGAAGGGTGGTAGTATTTATATCCATGGTGGTTATGTCGATTGATACGCTGCAGGTAGGAGTTTTAGCCACATATGTTACTATTGTCGTCTATGGGATTTGATTTGGTAGTATACACCCTATACTGGTGCCTACTGAACAATGTTAAAAACGTTTGTTATTTCCTGAACACAAATGTTCAAATTCAGTGTTCTGGTATAGGACCTTTTTGCAAACATTTCCGTGAAAATGCTCATAAACACACTGTATTAATATTAATGACAGACAAACAAAAGTTTGTCTTTAAACACACTGCGTTTATTGTAATGACAGACGAACACAGTTTGTGTACAAACACACTGCGTTTATTGTAATCACAGACGAACATAGTTTGTGTTTAAAAACACTACATTTATAGTAATGACAGACGAACATAGTTTGTGTTTAAAAACATTACATTTATAGTAATGACAGACGAACATAGTTTGTGTTTAAAAACACTACATTTATAGTAATGACAGACGAACATAGTTTGTGTTATAACACACTACATTTATAGTAATGACAGACGAAGTGAGTTTGCGTTTATAGTAATGACAGACGAAGTGAGTTTGTGTTTATAGTAATGACAGACGAAGTGAGTTTGCGTTTATAGTAATGACAGACGAAGTGAGTTTGCGTTTATAGTAATGACAGACGAAGTGAGTTTGTGTTTATAGTAATGACAGACGAAGTGAGTTTGTGTTTAAACACACTGTATTTATGGTAATCACAGACAAAAATAGTTTGTGTATGTACACACACTGTGTTTATATTAATCACAGACGAACATAGTTTGTATTTAAACGCATTGCGTTTAATTAATGAAAGACAAACATAATTTGTGTTCAAAGAGCCTGCATTAATAGTAATCACAGACGAACTAATACGTGTGTATAAACACACTGCGTTTATAGTGACCAAGACACACGCAATCAGCCAGTGGCGTCATAACACTTCGAATTATCAGACAGGGAGTTGTTGGGTCACAGGAAGTATTCTTGCATGATATATTCTATTATATTATGCTTAAGAATAACAAGTATATAATAAATGCTCGCTTCCACTGCACTGTTTACTTTTATTTTGTTTGTTTTTAGCTTTTGTTTCTTTGTATTACGTTTTTCTTTTGTAGGGTATTTTGCTTTTTTTATTATTGTATGTAATAATATTAAAGTTGGTTATTACCATTCCCCGTACCATCATCTAGCGATTCTGTCTCATCTGCAGCACAAAGCTAAACACATCGATTTCAGCGTCCAGGCCATGGGTTTCTATCCACCGTTGGAAGTAGTCGAGTGCTATGAACGCACCCGATCTTTCAATTCCAGAACTGCAACAACAACAACAACAACAACAAAAATAATAATATAAATAAACTAAACTATATAATGACGTGGTACAACATGACCACATTGATTAATCAATTACTGGCTACATCATTTTAAACAATTGATCAGGGTGTATATATATGTATAATTTATAATTATATTACATAATGAAAATATATATGTATACTTATTGGTCGAAAACCAGTCACATGACCTTCCGTAAATAGTGATATTGCCCTCAGTCAATTTCACCGGTCCGATAAAAAGTTATATTTCTCTCGGAGAGTTAACCAATAAAAACAAAGAAGATAAAATATCATATCCAATTAAGGAGTAGGTAACGTAATTGCAATGTCAGCTGCTAATTTTAACATAAACAACTACATTTTTAAGAAAACACTGCTGTCATTCAACACAAATATTATAATTTTATTCTTACTGAGGTTAATTCCAAAAATACAAATCAAGGTCAGTAATTTTGTAAGGAATATTTCGTAGATTTCGAAAGGTGCATGCTACCTCAAAACGCAGTTGGATTCGGCACCCTTGGATTTTATGTTAGGAAAAAAAATGCAATTGTAGGTAATTAGTAACTGTTCAATATAAATGTATGTCAAGATTTATCATATTTTGGGATTTTTATGTTGTTATTAATATTCTTTTGACACTCTTGCTGGTCATAGTATATCTAATTTAAGGTGTGTGTATGTATGTATGTATGTATGTATGTATGTATGTATGTATTGATGTATGAATATCTATATATTGTATGTATGTCGAGTTACATACATAGATATTAACGCACTGGCGCAGGGGATAATTAAAACCTTTCTGGCCTCACAAATTGTCCCATGCCGTTGCTGGGACTCGAACCTATGGCACCGAATCGCCCGCAAATTGCTGACTAACCACGATGCGTTCTGAGCTATCCAGGCATCCATAAAAAGGATGCTGTTTAACTCAACCACATGCATTGGGCCTACAATCCACGCGGTCGATCCCGCTTACGAGCATGTATGTATGTATGTATGTATATATTAGAGCTGCAACGATTCACTCATGTATTCAGTGTACAGGCTATCCACGATACGTATTCGTTATTTGGTACCCAAAGAACCGAATATATTCGTGTTTTTAAAGTACCTTTCTTCTTCTTCTGCTTCTTCTTTTTCTTATTATTATTAATTATATAAATTTAGAAAGACCACAGTTTGCAAGCTGTATTTACACACAGAAGTATTTTAAGCAGTCTGTTTTGTTTTTTCGTCTTGTTAATTTTCTTTTTATTACAATTTTGTTTTTATAACTGACATTTAATTTTTTCATTTTCAAGGTCTAACATTCCAAAGTTTAATGTTAAACACATCCTACTATTTAAATGCTATTTTTGACTTTTGTTCACTGGTGGGTTGCTTCATTCAGAAAGTCAGTAATACAGTATTGGTAGAGTCACTGTAATTATTGGTATTCATGAATATTTATTCGTATTCGAGACAACATATTCGTGATACGTATCGTATTCGCCACTTGGTGTATTCGTTGCAGCTCTAGTATGTATATCCATTTTTAGTTTTATTTTTTATTTTTTATTTAAGATGAGCTGCTAACCTGCAGTGCACAATGACAGGATGGTCACGAAAGGACTCATTCACCTCTTTGCGGACTGTCTGGATAAAGTCTATGAGGTCCTCTGGAGTCGGTTCATCACTGTAGTCCTCCCAGCGTGGCAGGAAGAAAACGTCGACAATTCGCTGTTCTTCTTCCTGGAAACAAAATGCAAGGAATGTTTGTTTAACAGCAACTTAGCATATTGACTGCCTTAACTGCCAGGAAAAATAGTGGTGACAATACTGTCAACATCGTGAAGTAGTCACGACAGGTACAGACTCCATCAGGTAATTTTCACAAACATATCTTATAATTCATCTTCAGCCACCATTACCTCGAGGTATTTGATTCAATCCCTTCAATATGCTCTCGAGCACGTGTGTGTGTGCGTGTGTGTGTGTGTGCGTGCGTGCGTGCGTGCGTGCGTGCGTGCATGCATGTGAATGCATTTCCTAGATGTTTTCACAAGACAATTTTAAAAATAGGCACTAAACAGGCTTGTTTAATCTCAATGTAGCATAGCGTTGATTAGGGGAAAGATGAAGCTAGGCTATAGTTTGCCTGGCACATATATGTGTGTGTGTGTGTGTGTGTGTGTGTGTGTGTGTGTGTGTGTGTGTGTATGTGTGTGTGTGTGTGTGTGTTTGTTTCCTTTGAATAGCAAACCAATAAAATCAAAACAAGAATTGGTTGAAAAGAAAAAAAAATGCTTTACAAGTATAACCGCCAAATTGCGGTGACAGCCGAATTGATTAACAGCTCAGTTTGGTGTTAAGATGAATTATGTCCCTCATACATGAAACAGTAGTACCATTTATGCCAATATATGAGATTCCTAAAATCCCTTTTGACCTCTGGTGACCTAATTATTAAACCAATTTGTATGTGGTCATTGTATGCCGGATTTATAAAGGGGCAAAGGGGGCAATTGCCCCGGGCCACCTTACCAGAACCCCCCCCCCCCCCCCCCGACTAAGGGCTTCCTTTATAAAAAATGTAATAATTATAAAATTAGTTCATTTATTTATTTGTCATGTTGAGGGCCCCCCAAACCGGAAGTACCCCGGGCCCCCTACCCCCCCCCCCCCCCCCCCCCCCCCCCCCCCGTCTAAATCCGGCCCTGGTGATATCCACCAAAAAGCTACTCCTTACACAAGTCTATCATACTAACATATTAACTACAGGCATAGGGCTATTAATAAAACACCATGATAATTTGCTCACCCAGGTAATACCAATTCATTACATTTCACGCTCTAGCCCATGGACTGTGTGGACATAAGACACAATATAATGATTTTGGGGGTACTGGTGTTTTTGTGACAACTTCTCTTTATACCTGTTACAAAGTAAATGGATATATTAAATTTTGATGATCGACAAACAGGTCTGAAAGAGCTTTCCGTACGCATGCGGAAACTGGTACAAAAATATATTTTCAGAGTTTAATTTCTTTTTTTAAAGTGATATGTTTTGTTTAAATAAAACAGCTATAACTCTCCTGTAAATCCATGTGCTTATTATTTGTATGTATACACTTCTGCATATTTAATGCATCCATATTTTCAGTTACCGTGAAATGTCAGGAGTGTAACATAGATCCTTTTTGGTGTATTCTTACCTATTACTGTATTGTGTTGTTCTATTTCACTGGAGTATGGTTGTCTGAGATGGAAGGTCATCATAAAGAAACATATTATTGCTTCACGATTTCATATATCCCATATATTGTCATGTCAGGAGAGTAAACCTTTTAGCATCATTATAGACCAAATGTATATAATTATTGGATAAGGTTTTAAAATTGTATTATGACATTTCCATGCAAATAATAGGACATACAACTAATATTGGCATAATATACTGGATATAATAACTGAAGGTTTTGTTCCTTTGCCAAACAACTTTGTTACAGGTTGCAACCCTCACTGTTTTCAATACATAAACGTATAAACTGTTTATGAAATTGCATACCATAATGTAATTAATAATTACAAGAAAACACATGTGAAGTATTTTTTAATATTACTAAAGTATGTCACAAGTCAAGGGTATCTTTTCACAACTAAGTTTATTTTAGAACATTAATTGTCAATACCTTGTTAATTAAAAGTATAAATTGCAACTATTTATTATAAGTAATGTGAGTCATAGCTTGTACCGATTTTTTAATTTGGGCTTGTAGCTTACGTTGGTGAACACTTAAAATTTTGATGTAAGCTGGCTGAGTGGTGATAAAGTAGAGAGCTGACTTTGGTTTTACGCAGACACATTAAATTTCGTGTGAAAGAAACATTGTTGAAATATTGTTAAATACTTTGAACTGTGTAATTCTGGGTTGGTGACAATTAGAATATATTTTAGATTATTGAATTTGTGTTGTAGTGTTTTAATTCATACAGTGTTGTATAAATGCATTAGTAGTTGTATGTAAATATCACCCTTAAAGAAATGTCAAATGAACTGATATATTTGAAGATTATGTTACTTGTGTAATACGGACATTTTTTAATCGAAAAGAGTAGCCCCTGAAGTGGCGTCAGCGGGTTTCCTCCCTCAATAGCTGTGTGGTCCTTAACCATACGTCCGATGCCATATAACAGTAAATATAATGTGTTGAGTGCGTCGTTAAATAAACCATTTCCTTCTTCTTCTTTCTAAATACAAGCCTCAGGTAAAACCCTATACTTCACAGTCATAGCATAAGATAGGATATATAAGCTTATCAAAAATACTGCATACATAACTAGGTTTTAGTGACAAATGATTTTAAGTATTTTTGATAAATGTCTTTTTGTGCCTGACCCACTAGTGTGTTTTGCATTTCAATATACGAACCCATTGTTGTGAACGCTATACCTAAATATGAAAAGCTACTTACAATTTCTACATTACTATCACCATATTTAAACTTCATACTATTAGCCAACCTCCCAACTTTTCGAAATACCATTATCTTTGTCTTTTCAATATTAACAACTAATTTCCAAAAAATACAATGGTCATGAAAGGTATCTAAGCATACTTGTAAGTCATCCTTATTATCTGCTAATAACACTATGTCATCTGCATACAATAATAAAAATAATTTGACCATCTCAATATCAATTCCCTTAATACCTTTAACAATCAAAGTTTGTTCTAAGTCGTTAATATACATTGCAAACAAAAAAGGTGAAATACATTCTCCTTGTCTTACTCCATTTTCACATATAAAAGGTTCAGATAACGTGCCGTGAATTTTAACAAAAGATTTTGTGCAACTATACATACTCCGTACAATATTTAACATTCTTCCTCTAATTCCAAGTTTTAAAAGTTTATACCATAAATTGTCTCTCACTACATAATCAAAAGCTTTTGAAAAATCAATAAAGGAACAAAATAATTGTTTACCACTATTCACAAAATGTGTAATCAAAGAATGCAAAACATATATATTATCTGTAGTGTCCAATGCTGTGTGAAATCCAGACTGTCCTTCAATATAAATGTAATAGTTTTCTGCCCAAGTAGTCAGACGATTGTTCAATATCTTAGTAAAAGGTTTGCCCAAACAGCTGAGTAAAGTGATTCCTCGATAGTTATTAACATCATTGAGACTACCCTTTTTATGTAATGGTATAATATAACCATCAGCACATGACTGGGGGAAGTGTCCAGAAGTACAAACTGTATTAAACAATGTACATAAATAAGAACAAAGTATATATTTTCCACTTAATAAAAAATCATTTATCACACGATCTGGCCCACTGCTTTTATTACTATGTAATTGACCAATATCATTCAATATCTGATGACACTCAATTTACACATTCAGCTCTTCAAACAATTTGGAATTCACCGTTAACATAGCATTCAACAAACTCCAAAACATCATCATCGGGTGTAAAAAAAAGTCACTCGATGAATGGTTTACACACTTAAAATATTCTGCAAACTCTGTGCAGCTAATATTTGGTGCATTTAAGTAAGAAACACGTTTTAATAGTTTCCAATATTCCTTTACATTATTTCGTTTGGCTGTTATTAATTTGTCCGTCTGTGTAACATGTCAAATTTACATCTTCTTACACAAGTTTTAAAAAGTCATTCTGTCTGTAATTATCAAGTAACCTAAGAAAATCATTGCGTTTAATCTCACATTTATCAGAGTACCAATCAGGTTTCTGTCTTGCAGGACGTGTACTTTTACTTGAAGTATTCTTAGAGAAAAATGGTGATGCAATATTATTCAAAATATTTACAAACTCCAACACCGTTTGATTAATAAAGTCAGCATTTCAGTCCTTTTGTAAAATAAATGAATTTTCAAGTTCTCCAAGTTTATCAATTGGTTCATCACATGATAGTGTTTCCAAAAAATCCATTTCCTTTTCAGGTGACCATTTATAGGGAAAACAATTTAATTACTGTCTCTGCTGTCCATATTTCGGGATTTCCGGACTACTGGTGTCAAGATTATGGAAGCCTAATTGTAGTCATATCATGAATATTTATATACTTGTAAATAAGTAATATGCGACTTTTGAAGAGGCAGATGTGTGAGGAATGTGTGAGGAATTACTTATAACATGAACGATTTACTATACCGAACATGCTAAAGAACCTGTGTGTGTGGGGGGGGGGGGGAGAGAGAGAGAGAGAGAGAGAGAGAGAGAGAGAGAGAGAGAGAGAGAGAGAGAGAGAGAGAGAGAGAGAGAGAGAGAGAGAGAGAGAGAGAGAGAGTAATACACGAGTGGCTGTTAGATACTATTTATCTCACAAGTTGGTTTTAAAATGTATCTGACGAGCGAAAGCGAGTGTCTTACGTTTTTAAACAACGAGCTGTGAGATAAATGGTAGCTAACGGACACGAGTGTATTATTCTATTTCTTACGTATCCTCTTTTTCGACTAAAAGTCATTTACAGCCCTTGCATTTGTAGCTAACTTACACGTCACAGACACATGATTGTCAAGTTAACTAGACGTCACAGTGTAATGTATTTCCACCGTGTTGTTTTCCATTGGATGTTTGGCACTGGTGACCTGGTCATCACCTAGGAGCAGCCAGTCGTATGTCTTGGAATTGTTAACACACGTAAGTGTGTAAACAACCCATGTGTTATCAAAAATAACGCATGATGTTCTCACCAACAGGTGTGTACGAAATATATATTAGTTACCTTTTCCATAATGAATTTCCGGGTAGTATATATGTCTGCTTGACCCGAATATGTCATTTTAACAGATATGTCGCCATATTGCATTGTATCTCCTACATATTGTGGCCAGTATATGTCTAGACCCTCCCCCACCCGCTGCACAATGTATTGCACATGTACTTTATACTGCCTAATAAGTAGGATTATATACAACTATGTATTAAATGTTGCAATACGGTTACATGTATTTCAGTAGTAAACCTTAGCTGTTATAGGGGCCTGAATGGTGAGAGGGACAAATTCCGCCATTATGTTGGTATCTCAGCCCAGCCCCGCCCTATGCTGGTCTCGACCCGGTAACTCGATCCAGACCGTGAGCTATAGTGGATAGTGTTAATAGATGTTCAATAAGCCAGAGCCATTTGCGGACACGCACCTGCCCAAATATACCAAGGTCAAATTATTACTCACACCAAGGACAAGATGTGGGACACGCGCCTGCCCAAGTATTCCAAGGTCAGGCTATGACTCGCATCAAGGTCAAGGTCACGAACAGTAGGTCATGTTACCATGCAAGGCTCCTTACTACTGTTGGAAATATTAAGAAGTCTTTCCGTGTTTACCGTTGGTTAAACATTCAACAAATTGACTTCGTTACTCTCTCTCCAAAGGATGTTGTCACAGACGTGTACATGCAGCAGTGGTACCTACGTACAGACTCATTTCAAGAGGACATAGTCATTCAGTGGGATAAACTGACAAACATTAGGGATGCGATTCGATGTTACCGAAAATCGCGGTTTTAAGGCCACGGTTCGGTGCACCGTTTCCTAATTCGCGAACCGCGGTTCATTTTTTTTTTTTTTTAAAATGATACATGTATAGGCGTTTCCGCACCTTGCTGATAATTCCAATGACGTATAAAGTATTTAGAACAAACACAGCGCTCGATTCCCTTAAACCATGTTTGCATGGTCGATAAGTGCCGTTAGGATCCTACACAAAACCCGCGAATTTCTTGCCGGGACCGTAAAAATGGTAACCTCCCAAAATAGGAACTGACCTCAATGATTAATCCGCCGATAGAATAAACATTTTATGAAAGTTTCGTTCCAGTCGTCAAAATTGAAAAAAGTAAACAGCATTATAAAATGGCGCCCAATTTCCGTCATATTAAAACGACTCAAAATCGTTAATTTCCGCAAGTTTTTATCGGGATGAAATAGTCTGCAGTTCCAGAAAAACATGTTGTTGTTTTTATCACTCCAGGACGAGGGGGGAAAATCATAATAACTAGTTAAATAATTTACTATTATATATTATGTGCATGTACTTGTGCTTGCTTATCTTTTTCTTTTAATCAGTGATACCTTTTTTATGTAACTTGTTTTGTGAATTATTTCAGATTGGTTTGACTTAAGAAGAAAAGTAAAAGTGTTTTGGGAGTAATAAAATCACGCTATTTTCGTGTGCAATTAACAAATCAATTGGCTCAGAAATAAATAACTTGTAGTAAATGTCATAGTATGAAAAAAGGCGTTCTCTATGGGACGGACTATTGTTAAATAATCAACAGTAGGCCTATATATTATGTATTTGTGTTATTCCATACTTTAAAAAACAAAATACTTCTCATCACAAATTTGACATTATCAAAATAATAATAAACATTACAGAAATATGTCTTCACGTATATCTTTCTTCTAGATATTTATAATGTGTACATGGCAGCCATATTATGATATATTATGTACTCCAGAATGCATCTAAAAGACAACGTAATTTAAAATAAAAATACGGGAGACTATTCCCAGACCCCCTAGTATTGTCGCCTCCAAATTATTTTGCCAACCCTCTGAAGTAAAATCCACATTGCCCAAGTATCCCAAACCCTACACGCCAATATGGCAAGGTAAAAATGCAATGTTTGTTTTCTAGTCCAGTTATAATTTTACATTTACAATTATTTTACAAATAACCATTAAAAATAAAGTTTTGCTCTTAAAATAGTTTATAAAAATGAATGTATGATAATGGGCGTACTTGTACTACTTGTGGAAAGTATCCTGAATAAATCGAACCGTGAACCAAATACCGAAAATCGAATCGAAAAAACAAACAAAAACCGAACCGTCCCATCCTAGTCCTAACAAACACACACAATGATGTCACGTTGTTTAAAGAGTCTGCATTTATGACTCTCAATTTCCGTGTTACATTTAAGGATTGTCTGTAATGCCTCTTACGTTCAACAGGGTATGAAGAAAAACGCGCGCGCACACACACAGACACACACACACACACTCTAACACAATCTGACCTTGTTGTTCTCAAAAACACAAGAGAGCATCACAATGACATTGGAATCATGTTCCCAAACCATCCTCCAGAAATCGTTCAACGTATTCTTCAACGGTCCTTGCGTAGCAATATATTCCTTCTTTTTCAGCCCCTGGATAAATAACAGTGTATTATAGTTTTGTAAATAAATGCGAGTAATATTATTTTGAGTTTACTTAATCGATTATGTGGTCTAACATTAAAGCATTGATGGATACAGGCCAGTGTCTATGTGTATGAAGATATCAACATCTGACAATTTACATTTGTCCACATGAATGCCCATCTAGGATGTATTAGTTACATAAATAGCATCCATTGAACTGAACTGAACCTTTATTTCTCAAGCCGTAATCCACGGCATATGAGGAACAATATATAATACAACAATTCATACAGTTTACCAAGATGACAAGAGTACTATTCACATAATTGTGCATAAATAAAACAAGCAAAGGAATATAATTATAAATAATTGGATTGGGTTTGGATACATAATAATAAGACAATAAAGCTATGAGCCAGAGGGATTGAAAATATTCATAATATGTTTACAAAATATTACAAGTTTTCGAAGGACACCATTTTTTTTTTTCAATTAAATAATTTGTGAAATTTATATGTATTTGTGTTGGATCAATAATATTCCGGTATATATTGAAGTCTGAGTTGGTTAAAATATGGACATGTAAAAATATAATGGTATTCATCTCTAATGTCATTATTGTTCACAAAACACACAATCTGTCTGTAATGGTTTACGTATCCACCTACCGGTCTCTATTGGAAGATTGTGGTTAGATACTCTAAAACGTAACAATGGACACCAATAATTTTCCAATGCTATATTTTTTTTTAAATATTTATAACAAGATGTTTTCGATGAATTGTCAATATGACAAAAATTTATCTATGAGTTTTGTTGAAATAAAACATTTTAACAAGGATGCACTATTAATAAGCTCATATTGTTACCACCAAATGTATGTACAATCAGTAATATCTAAAATTAATTTTATAAAAGATATCCATTTGTAATCATAAAAGTTAGTAACATAATCATTTAGTAACATTCTATACACTAATAATGATAGTTTGGACTGCTTCCCAGTAATCATTCTATACCAAAATCCTATATCCGTGAAACGTGTGGTGAACATTAAAATCTCCCATGATAACAAAGTAGTAGGGATTTGATCAAGAAGACCTTGAAAGTCTCTAGGGTTAAAATTAAAATTGTTTCGAAGGGGTAAATAAACTGAACATAGAGTAATAGCCACAGCTTGCAAATTTGTCTTTAATGTAACTTTACCCTGGGGAATGTTTTTATTTACAAGAATGGAAACGCCCCCAGACGGTCCATTTTCAGTTTCTTGACATGTATGGTAGAGATTAAATCCTCTGATATTAATACTGTCAGTATCCTTCAGGAAGGTTTCCTGAAGATACACTGCAAGAGGATTATACTTTTGAATTAAAAGACTTAATTAATCAAAATTGGACCTAAGCCCACGACAGTTCGACTGGATGACTTTATTTTCCATCATGTGGAGGGAGTATGGGATTTATCTTTATTTTTTCCTTTGGTTTTGGCCGTGGTGGTTTTTGTGGCTGTCAATGATCCTGAGAGGAATCATCCATGACATCACTCACATCCCGGCAAGGGGCCTGGTTTAGATTTGGATTCTTTTCTTGTTGGAGAGACATTAGCACCTGGCACCCTAGTGCTCGCCTGAGATAGTGGATTCTAGGAATCCAAAGAAACTTGGGTCATTTGTTCTTTCTTCTTCTGAACAGCTTCATTTTGCCATATAGCTGCTTTTGCTGTCTGTCTTTCAGCTTTTTCAGTATCCAATTTTTTTTTGAGTACTTGTTCTCATCATAAGGTCATGTTATATTAGTATTTACCGAAACACTTCTGGTGGGGAATTTAACAGCAGAGGCATATGAATGCCCTGCTGCGACTGGTGATGCGTTCTCCACCAGCCTCCTTGCATCAGGAACAGATATGTGTTTTTCGACCTTTACCTGCTGAACCTTCGTTTTCAGTTTCCATCTTGCATATCTCTAGAATATGCGAAATGGGATCCCTTGCAATTGATGCATTTGATTTAATTTTTGCATGACTTGCTGTCATGGTCAATCTGACGACAGCCAGCACAAGTCAGCGTATTTTTAAATACCAGCCTTAATTGATTTTGGAAGGATTGGTTTTCCAAATGTTAGGATAAAAGTATTCGTAGGAACTAACTCATTATTCCTTCGAACCTTTATCCTCTTGACTGCTGAAACATCATGCGATGACAAATTTTCACAAATTTCGTCATCACTTTCTCCCTCCAAATCTGGTGAATGGATCACTCCCTTTGACGAGTTCAGGGACCAATGAGGTGTTACAGTTATTCTAATATTGCAAAATCTGGTTGATTTTAGCAAACACTTGGAATGACTCTCAGTGTTGCATTCGGCTAACATCGACCCAATTTTAATTTTGTTAACACTTTTGGGTTCGCCGGCCAAACCAACGAGCCATTTCTGTTATGGCAAAAGGTGAAATCCTTTGCAAGGCTTCATCATCTGATGAACTGATAAATAAAAACCTTGGCCAGTAGCCTGAAGAAAACACCTTTAATTTCTTTATGAAATAAGTAGTCCTAGATTCTTCTTCAGGGTCCCATCAAGTGTTTGAGACTTGTGTTTAACCATATTGTGGTTCCGACAATTCATCAACCATGTCCCCACCCACCACGGAGTCCAACAAGGGGGACATGATGCTGCAGTTAACCAGCAGGCACTCATGCCAGTGATACATTGTTGATATACTCAGGAAATAATAAAAACAACAAATCACCCGACTGACTCTAGCCACCGCCCCAAGAGCAACACATACAAGTAGTATATCACGAAGTGTCTGTTCTTGACAATAACAACAAAACAAATGTCTTTTGTTCCCGAGCTTAGCGTGACCAGCCGATTGATCAGGTCGTGCCTTCCTGAGCTATTTGAACTCCTGGTCAAAGTTGTATGTTGCCAGAAGTCATACCCGTAGGTATGCCCCAACTCAACCACCAGGATCCCATTATCCATCTTCACGGGTCGCACCTCATGGTAAACGATGTCTCCCAAAAGGGGAGTTGTACTGTATTAGCCATTCTCAAAGAGAATGTTTCACCCTGCACCACGGTGAGGATACAGTACACGCAGGGGTGTGGGACAGATATTCTGATATGTAGATTAGCATGTTCAAAGTTCCATGGATTTGGGTGATCTGCTGGACTAAATGGAAGTCTCTGTTAGACGGTTGGCTTCATACGATTCTTTGTCATACCCTCCATCCTCTGTTTCATTGGATGGTTGGGCAGGTACTTGAATTTCTTTGCGTGGGCCATGATCTTGGTTTCTCTCCTATGACTGAGTGGCTGTATTGCAA
This sequence comes from Gigantopelta aegis, assembly GCF_016097555.1. Classification (NCBI taxonomy): domain Eukaryota; kingdom Metazoa; phylum Mollusca; class Gastropoda; order Neomphalida; family Peltospiridae; genus Gigantopelta; species Gigantopelta aegis. Next base: position 114,969,287 of record NC_054702.1, read on the forward strand.
CAGTTTTTTTCCATGTCTTTAATAGATGTACACTTCATAGATCCTGTTATGATTCGAAAAAAACATATTTTGAACCTTGTCTAGAGTTTGCTGGTTTGTCTTTGCTGTTGTTGACCAGGCTGTTGAACCGTACTTGAGATGAAGTCTTATGGTTCCTTCATATACTCTCTTGAGGATCCTCTCATTTGCTCCTCAGCTGGTCCCTGCCAGTTTCTGCATAATGGCTACCTTTTGTCTAGGTTGTTTGTTGGAGTTGTTGTTTTTTATTTTTGTTTTTTGCTTTCTTTTCTATCAATGGTTGTGAAGGTATGACTTGATCTATGAGAGCTTGTTTCCAGTTATTCCACATCTCTGTAACTTGGCAATGAGGCCATCAGTCCAGACTTTGTCAGACGCCTTTTGTAGATATATCCAGGTAGCAAACACGTGTTTCTTCTTCTAAAAAGTATCTTTGATGTCTTGAGAAAGATATGTTGCCTGATCTTCTGTATTGTTTTGATTAATGACGCTGATCAGTTAAAACTCGAATAGCAACTCTTATTTATTAACATTTTAGAACTGTATAACAATCTTTGAAATTCCCTTGAAACATTGTTTTAAAGTCAGAAATTAATATATGTACTTAGTTACACATACTAGTACTGGGAAACAGTTGCAATTATTTGAACTTACAAGGATTAGAATTATTGGAACCATACACCTGTTATGTTCACAGGGATAGACACTACATTTCGCTAATGTTACCTGTAATACCTTTACATTGTGTTTCTTGGTGTAGACGTGAAAACAAACTGATACCTTCAACACATTTGCATCCAATGCCATGATCTAAACTGTAGGAACAATCATAACTGATGTTTTCATTTGTCGAGTTCAAACGATTAATTTTCTATTATAATCGATCATTGGTCCATATTATTGTCATGTCTGAACTTAGCACCGCCCTCGGTTGTGTAGTTGTTAAGCCATTGGAGTTAGGCTGGTAGGTACTGAGTTCACATCCTGGTACTGGTTCCTAGGCAGAGTGAGTTTAATGACTCAGTGGTGTGGCCCCTACACCGACTTCTCTCTCATCAACCACTAACCCACTCTCCCTGGAGACACATTCCACATACTTGACCTGTGTCCCCAGGACAGCATGCTTAGACGTTAATTGGATATAAGTAAAAACCTAAGTTAAATGAAATGAAATGCAACTTAGCTGAACTCACGTCGATGTAGTTGGCGTTTATATAGTTCTTTTCATTGTTAGTTTCGTCAGGGAATTTCGTTCACTGAAAGACAGACACCAGCCTTAGAGGGAATCTTCACTCGAGTTGTTGTCGACTGAAAGACAAGACAATTAGTTCGTGGGAGTCTTCACGCGATTGTTGTCGACTGAAAGACAAGACAATTAGTTCGTGGGTCCCACCCGATACCACCTGGGGGGGGGGGGGGGGGGGGGGGACTAAACTTCATAGTGTGTTTCATAAAGGTGACCATCCCAGTAATACATTACAATATGATGTACATCTAAAAAGGGCCATTTTGACCCAAATTTTCATGCTCAAATAAAGGTCACCATTTGTGAATACATTTAAGCTGTATATCACATAAATGAGTGCTACTTTTTGTTTTTTTTTTTTTGTTTTTTTTACACCAACATAGTTTAAATTGAGCAATTTTATGTCTATTGTGCATGTATTGGTGTTACTTCAAAAAAAAAAAAAAAAAATCAGGAGCGGATCAAACATTTATGTAAAAGGGTGATTTTAGGGATGGTAAGTGGGTGCAATATTTTTGTTTTAGAAAACTTATCTAAATATGGTGAATAAACTTCTTCAATGAAGGAGGGTCCATTCCCACTGACACATTTTAAAATCTGTCCCTATTAATGTCCAGTGAGTACATCACTTTAAATACTAATGTCAAATATGAAGGAAGGAAGGAAGGTAGGAAATGGTTCATTTAATGAAACACTCAACACATTTTATTTATGGTTATATGGCGTCGGACATATGGTTAAGGACCACACAGATATTGAGAGAGGAAACCCGCTGTCGCCACTACATGGGCTACTCTTTTCGATTAGCAGAAAGGGATCGTTTATGTGCACCATCTCATAAACAGGATAGTATATACCACGGCCTTTGATGTACCAGTCGTGGTGCACTGGCTGGAGTGAGAAATAGCCCAATGGGCCCACTTACGAGATTGATTCCAAACTGACCGCGCTACCACTGGGCTACGTCTCGCCTCTAATGCCAAATATGGTTCACTCTTTGTTTATAATATAACCCCGACCAAGATGGTAAAAGGTCTCTAAAACGTTTTTTGTGGCAGGTTTTGCGCTTACCTGGTATGGTTTACGATTACTGTAGGTACCCAAGAAACTTTGACCTTTAAAGATCGTTTTGGGGTCATTTAAGGTCGACTGGGGTCAAAATTATGTTGGTTTTGTTTTTTTACATTTTTGTATGTCTTCGAGACTTAAGGCTTTCAAAAATATGTTACTTATGAATGACTTTCAATTAAGGTGGTTATAATAAATCATTATATATTACAATTTGCATGCAAATTATAGGGAATCTTGATATAAAACTCAGTTATCTCGAAATAATGTGACATTTTCATGAAACATTTAATGTCATTTAGTTTTTTGTAATGGGTACTTATGATTATTAACATCTATACAGGGTAAGGGTTATGGTGAGGACAGGTACTTACGTGATTTTGACATTTCGAGGTCATTTATGGTCAGTTGGAGTTAATTAATTTTTAACTTTTGTATTTTGTATTGTAAACTGGAATGGTATTATAAAAATTAATTATTTACTTTTTTATAATGACTGTTTTCATATAGGCAACGTCACCACTAGTGTTGCCATATTATTATAGTGTGTAAGCACGAATGCACGCACACAGACATGCACTGTGTGAAGTCAATGTCATGTTCTTGTCATTTTCTTGGCATATCATTCATTTTCATTTCAATCATCATCATCTTCATCATCATCTTCATTGCCATAACCAATGCCTGTTTTATCTGTTAGATCGTCGTCATCGTGGTTGTCCTCAGTTCTATTCACAAACACGTCAGTACGTGTATCATACATGTGCATTTTGAACACGTGAATAAAGTATATGCAATAAGGCAGTTCAATGATTGCTTGAGAAGCAGGCCAGTTGTCAGTTTACTTCTCTGCTGTGTTATATTTTATCCCTGTCCATTTTGGCTGACTATACCTGAACACTGACAAAAGCACAGTTTCCAAACAAAGATTTAATAATTGGTTCAGTAAATGTAGATATATTTTTGGAAGTTAATGCAACATGCTGGAAGTTCATGGGAATGAAGAGGTTAAAGGTATCCTTGGTAGTGGAAATATCTCCAAAGTCCGAGTTTGAAAATGCCCTAGCGTGATTCAATACCACTATCCAATGCTTTTAACGAAATCAATGTGTTACAAGTGAAAATTGCCATGGCCATTAAATTATGAAAATCCAAATAGCATCAAAAACCTGTCATGGCACGATACGATGTATGAACATGAATTTTCAATTGGCATGACATCAGAGTGTTTTGAATTATTTTCCTGCTCATCATCGACACCTAGTGTTGAGATGACCAAACTAATAAATCATGACTAACATTATGTCTGTGTCTACCGTTCACAAGAATTCGTCAAGTATTCTATGTAAATTGGATCGCATACATGAAAGAAAAATAGTGTACGTGCTTTCTCGTGGGTTGAAGGTGTGTCATAATTTCTTGTCTGGTTGAATGCACTATATGTGGATCATCAAAATCACCTCGAATGCTGAGGTCATACTTACAAGCTTATGTACGGTAACCTATCTTTCATAGGATGCTGATTCAAAATGAAAGCAAGATCACTGAAATTGACATTTACCTAGATAAACTGGGACTATGCATACTTGAGGGAAGGGAATGTCACATCGACTGATAATTTTTAAGAACTTGGGTGTTTTGCTTGCCTTACATCTTCTAATCCAAGCATTTAACAAATGCCACTCAAATGAAAAATTTGCAAATATATTTGTGAATATAGTTTGGAAAAATGCATCGTTTTTATTAATTCTCTCTTTGACAACCACATATTGAAACAAAATCCATAAGGTGCAAAAAAACCCACAACAAACAACAAACAAAAAGAAACTGTGGAAAACGAAATGACCAGTTTGCAAAATTTATTGATCTAAATGGCATTCACTTGGCACACGTTTTGCCCCAAGTTGTTATTTTGATAACAACAGTGCTGTTTGTCATTATTTGATAGCAGATCTAGTGTAGACACTGAACCTGATGAGGAATATGCATGCCACATGCATGCTTCCATCAAGCCACATGAAGATATCGGCAAAGTCATACAGATATTATAAAGGGGACAGAATGCTTATACCCATTATTGATGATTTTGAGCTACATTTGACAAGACATTCTAAATTGTACATTTGGGTACATATAAACACTCCACTTATTGACAACGGTCTCAAATCTGTATCAGGGTGTTGGACAAAGACCCCGAGATGGAATATCAAGAGTTCCATTAATTTATATAAATTCCAATATATAATAATGCATTATAGTTTTATTAATTAAGAGACAATATAAGTAACCCATTAAAAGAAAAGCCCTATAATATACCAATACTCACGGTGAACCTTACCTTATACAGACGTTATTAAATTTAGGTACCGATTCCTAAAAGCAAGAGTGAACTTTATTCCGTATGCAGTTTTTATCGTGATGCACTTACTGGATATTAATGGGTACAGAGTTAGATATGTGGCAGCATCTTCCTTTATTGTGAAAATGTGGTAACATTATTTAGGTAATTTGTTCCAAAATAAAAGCCTCCCACCCATTACCACCTCTATGACAAATTATTGATCCGCCCCTGAAATTAGAAATATTGCAGCAGTTCCTACGTGTCTGGATCACAAATAGCATTTCGAGATGATGACTTAAAAACTGACTCTCGAATAACCACTGTAGATAATTAATAAAATAACAAACGAAAAACGACATAGACAACAAATATCACAAATAAATATTATATATAAGTTTTAAAATACACAGCAAATAATATTATAATAATTGAAAACCCACACCAATACGCATCACACATAACCATTGTAGATAAGTTTTAGAAAATAAAATAATACGAACATACTGTATATATCTACAGTGTTTTTGCCAGAAAGAAGGTTTTGGGCCTGGAGCTTTGAAACTGAATGCAACCACAGTCAACAGGGGTATTGGGGGCCTTCCCAAGAAACAAAATGGGTTACGGTTAGGGTTAAGAAAATCACACAGTAATGATAAGAGTAATTAATTTTGTCCAAAAGTTAACTTAAAAAAATAAAATCTGCCAAAAATTAAGAGTATGGCGCCATACCCATTTTACCCTCTGGCAGAAACCCTGATCTAGTAACACCAATTATAATTTGTTCTACCATGACTATGCACAATACTCCTGCCTTAAATTAGATGTGCTAAATTTACGTAGGCATCGGCCACTCAGCGTTTAGAAGCAAACATGACAGCCGAAGTAAACCTAGTGCGAGTGACCTCTAACCCTGCCCTCTTAACGTGGCACCCTGCATCGCTTGCACCCTCTCTGTTAGTTAAGCTTTGCCCTGAACAAAGAATCGACAGTCAGGATTTCAATACATACATGCGCAGATGTCTATATATCTGTCCTTCTCTAAGTTAGCATCCTTCATTGCAACATCACAGCTTTTTTGTGGAGACAGCCCATTAAGTTGCTAGTGAAAATAAAAGAACACAATCTCAGACACATATATACGATTTATGCCCCCAATGGCCACAAATAGCCCCGATCCTATTCTGCCACGGTTGCTCACGAATTATAGCCAAAATTGGCATGAATCGGCTTCACTCACGACCTCTCTACGACTACTCACGACTATTGTAAGTTAATACTGAGATTGCACTACGTTCTTGAAACCGATTCATTAGGAATTGCTACGACGTAGTACGCCTCCACTACGGTACCTTGACGAATACAATACGACTCATCACGATATATCCGGAATGTGCCACGAATTACTACGACTGCCTCCCGGTTTACTCCGACGTCCGCAAGACTCGCATAAAAAGGCCTGCGGTCAGCAAAGTCCCACGATTACCCCCAACTATCAAGACTGTCTACGGTGCACCTACGGATAAGCACGATGCACCCACGACTGCTTTAAGAATGCGTCACGAATTGAAAAATTCCAAGAATACTCCCGACAGTTTTGAACACGATTAAACTGTCAGGTGCCTATCCAGACGTCCCAAGAATACTGAAGAATGACCAGGATGCCTATAGGGTCTCAATACGCATATCCAAGAATAAACCCGATTTATTAAGCCGTGGCCATTCGGGGCAAAAATCATATATATGAAACTGATGCTTAACATATGGTTACTGTGATACTTAAAGGGTGCATACTACCAAATCAAATCCCACTGACGACAATAGTAACATATGTGGCTAAATTTCCTACCTAAAGCGTATCAACCGACATAAACACCACAGATATAAATACGATCACCCCTCACTCTTAAAGTAAATCAGAAACAAATCGGGGGTGAAGCTGCTCATTTCAGAGATAATGGGTAGCGCCTATGACTACCTTAGATCCTTACAAAATTTGAATACTTTTTTTTTACAGGTACCCCTCACATCTTTCAAGTACAAGGCTAATTGACACGGTGGTACTAGATGAAATAAAATTGCATACATTTTTTGCCCAGATGAAACTTTTTTTGTTTACACCCAACACATTTCATAACGTGCAGCTAAGGCTGTTTTCTATATGCTTACCCATAGACATTGAAGACCGGCCTCGGTGGCGTCGTGGTTAGGCCATCGGTCTACAGGCTGGTAGGTACTGGGTTCGGATCCCAGTCGAGGCATGGAATTTTTAATCCAGATACCGACTCCAAACCCTGAGTGAGTGCTCCGCAAGGCTCAATGGGTAGGTGTAAACCACTTGCACCGACCAGTGATCCATAACTGGTTCAACAAAGGCCATGGTTTGTGCTATCCAACCTGTGGGAAGCGCAAATAAAAGATCCCTTGCTGCCTGTCGTAAAAGAGTAGTCTATGTGGCGACAGCGGGTTTCCTCTAAAAACAGTGTCAGAATGACCATATGTTTGACGTTCAACAGCCGATGATAAGATAAAAAATCAATGTGCTCTAGTTGCGTCGTTAAATAAAACAAACTTTACTTTTTATAGACACTGAAATACATCTCATAACGTGCAGCAAGACCTGTTTTCTATACATTTCCCATATACACGGCAATACATCTCATAACATGCCGCAAGGGCTGTTTTCTATACACTTTCCCATATACACGGCAATACATCTCATAACGTGCAGCAAGGGCTGTTTTCTATACACTTTCCCATAGACACTGCAATACATCTCATAACGTGCAACCAGACCGGTTTTCTATACACTTTCCCATAGACACTGAAATACATCTCAATATGCAGCAAGGGCTGTTTTCTATACATTTCCCATAGACACGGCAATACATCTCATAACGTGCAACAAGGGCTGTTTTTCTATACACTTTCCCATAGACACTGCAATACATCTCATAACATGCAGCAAGGGCTGTTTTCTATACATTTCCCATAGACACGGCAATACATCTCATAAAGTGCCGCAAGGGCTGTTTTCTATACATTTCCCATATACACGGCAATACATCTCATAACGTGCAGCAAGGGCTGTTTTCTCTACATTTCCCATATACACGGCAATACATCTCATAACGTGCAGCAAGGGCTGGTTTCTATACATTTCCCATAGACACGGCAATACATCTCATAGCATGCAGCAAGGGCTGTTTTCTATACACTTTCCCATAGACACTGCAATACATTTCATAACGTGAAACCAGACCGGTTTTCTATACACTTTCCCATAGACTCTGAAATACATCTCAATATGCAGCAATGGCTGTTTTCTATACATTTCCCATAGACACGGCAATACATCTCATAACGTGCATCCAGACCGGTGTTCTATACACTTTCCCATAGACACTGCAATACATCTCATAACGTGCAGCAAGGGCTGTTTTCTATACATTTCCCATAGACACGGCAATACATCTCATAACGTGCATCCAGACCGGTGTTCTATACACTTCCCCATAGACAATGCAATACATCTCATAACGTGCAGCAAGGGCTGTTTTCTATACATTTCCCATAGACACGGCAATACATCTCATAACGTGCATCCAGACCGGTTTTCTATACACTTTCTCATAGACTCTGAAATACATCTCATAACGTGCAGCAATGGCTGTTTTCTATACATTTCCCATAGACACGGCAATACATCTCATAACGTGCATCCAGACCGGTGTTCTATACACTTTCCCATAGACACTGCAATACATCTCATAACGTGCAGCAAGGGCTGTTTTCTATACATTTCCCATAGACACGGCAATACATCTCATAACGTGCATCCATAGACCGGCAAGACATCTCATAACGTTCTATACACTTCCCCATAGACACTGCAATACATCTCATAACGTGCAGCAAGGGCTGTTTTCTATACATTTCCCATAGACACTGCAATACATATCATAACATGCAGCAAGGGCTGTTTTCTATACATTTCCCATAGACACGGCAATACATCTCATAACGTGCATCCAGACCGGTGTTCTATACACTTTCCCATAGACACTGCAATACATCTCATAACGTGCAGCAAGGGCTGTTTTCTATACATTTCCCATAGACACTGCAATACATCTCATAACATGCAGCAAGGGCTGTTTTCTATACACTTTCCCATAGACACTGCAATACATCTCATAACGTGCAGCAAGACCTGTTTTCTATACACTTTCCATAGACACTGCAATACATCTCATAATATGCAGCCAGACCTGTTTTCTATACACTGACCCATAGACACGGCAATACATCTCATAAAATTTGATGTACCTGTATTTATTTACTGGTTATTACCGGAACGAGACACCCTCGTTCCTAACAAAATAGGTCAATTACTCAAACAAATACCAATATTTGAACTATCTATCACGAGAAGTGTCGAAATGTCGCATGAACATAATTATAGGATATTACCCGAGCTTCCATTTCGTATCATGTTTATATCACGAGGGACATAAACATGATACGAAATGGTAGCGAGTTTAATATCCTATTTATTACCCATAATCGATCTTAATTTATATCACTCATCTCGTTTTGATGACGTTCCTGTAACGTTGTAGTGTGCCAATTGATGACGTCATCGTATGACGTCAAAAGTATTACGTCCCACTTGACATTCTAGTGGGACGTATCACTTTGATATGTACCAAGATATTTTTTTAACCATATGGGTAATAATGGCAAACACATAACGTCTGTTGACAAGATCAAGAAGGAAAGATATTCCATATGACGAATAACGATGAAAGATGAATAATACATTTATAATTATAACTCACGTTAAATTCAGCCGCAAATGTGCAATTACTGTCCTGGTGCAAACTAGCGACGTGCTTAATAAATTCGACCATTTTAACCGGACTGCAAGAAAAAACACCACGATTAATTGAAACATTTTATTACAGAGAGAGAGAGAGAGAGAGAGAGAGAGAGAGAGAGAGAGAGAGAGAGAGAGAGAGAGAGAGAGAGAGAGAGAGAGAGAGAGAGAGAGAGAGAGACATTTATAATTATAACACGTTAAATTCAGCTGCAACTATTGATTGAAACATGTTATTGCATATATATATATATATATATATATATATATATATATATATATATATATATATATATAGAATATATGGTTATATATATATATATATATATATATATATGGAGAATAATGGTTAATAAATAAATATATAACTTTGTTTGCAATGTTCTTTGATTCACTTGCATCGATGGCATACAGTAGTCTGTGTCATTAGATGACATTTAAGCAAACGTACTAGGGTGACACTCCATAATTGACATGCATTCATAGTGACAGTCATCAAACAAAAACATTTCAATAGCATCTTTACACTGAAAGCTGTCCAGCGTTCAGGAAACAAAACAAAAAACCCGTTAAGCACTAGTTTATTCCTATGTATGGACATCTAAAATGACATCATTCGAGTTTGACGTTGTTTCCATTCAAAAAGACACCACGTCACATATTCTTATGTCATGTGAATATCGGGTAATGGCTGACTGGAATTAAAGTTGGCTAACAGTTTACAACAACACGTTGTATTAAGCTTGATATTATGATAAAGAGATTATTACCCTTGTGTGTTTCGGTATCGTCAATATCATAGGTCCTATATTAGGAATAACAATAATCTATTATGCTTGCCAGAAGCTCGCATAATACAATTTGTGTTCCTAATATATGATATTGACCATACCGAAAAACACACTGGCACTGAAGAAGAAAAAAAAGGCAAATTCGTATGCTTTATGCTGAGGCCCGTTTGTGCACTAATTGTTTGTTTGGTATCACGGTAGCCGACACACGAGCTGAATATCATTACCGATAGCCGCTTAACAAACAATATAACAAGTGTGGTAAAGAAAGGATGGTATGGCTATTGTTGCGATTCTCCGATTCATCTATAGTTCGTTCCCCCTAAATAATTAATCTGAAGGCTATAATAATCAGTTGCGCAAGCGCAGCAATTGTTGGTCCTGTTTGGTGGTTTACCAATTGATATTTGATGGATCACCAGTTCGAGGGAAATATAGCTAATAACACAGATGGGATCGATAATTGAGTTCGAGCGAAGGCTTACTGTCGACTCTGGACGTGTTCGACTCATCAGCAGTTAATATAAGGGTTTACCAAACAAAAAACTCGGGACTTCGTTTTCGGTTTGAGCGTTGCGGTGTGTTTTCGATATATACTCTTCAAAAGAAGAAACGCAAAACCACATTGTCTTAACATTTGGAGAATTGATTTAATTATTGAATGGTGAGTCCGATAATTACCAAATGTTGCAGGATTGTTCACAATTCACTCTAGTCCATTGTGAGTAAGTGATAGGACACACCACCAAGGTCAAGGTCATCTGGAGTCAATACCGGGTGTGGCCTCCGCGTGTGTTGACAACTGCCTGGCACCGCCTGCCCATTGAAGCAACCAGAGTACGGATGACGTCCCGGGGGATGGTGGCCCACTCGGCCTGCAAGGCTGCTGCCAGCAGGGTCTGGGGCTGTGGTTGTCGCTGTCGGAGGCGTCGGTCCAACTCGTCAGATGCTCAATTGGGTTCAAATCCGGTGATATCGATGGCCAAGGAAGGACATTAATGTTGTTGTTCTGTAGGAATGCCGTTGTGAGACGTGCTGTGTGAGGCCTGGCGTTGTCATGTTGGAACACTGCGTTGGCCATAACTGGAACGATGTGTGGCCGGAGGATCTGGTCAATGTAGCCCTGTGCATTCAGGTTGCCCTGCACGTGGACCAGGTCAGTTCTGTCAGTGTGTGAGATGGCTGCCCACACCATGACACTACCCCCGCCGAATTTGTCCACTTCCTGCACGCAGTTTGCCGCATAACGTTCACTATACACGCGACATCTTCCATCATGACGACGAAATCGGGACTCGTCACTGAACAGCAGTTGATCTGAATCTGGCACCACTGCAGTCGGAGTCGACGGTGTTGTGGTGTTAAGATGACACCTAACTGGACGTCTGGCACGAATTCCTACCTCACGGGCGGTTCCGTACGGGGTCCACATTGCTGCGGCTGTGGAGGTGGCAGTAGTCAATCGTTCCCGAAGGTGGCGTACCCGGGTAGCGGTCCTGGAGTGACGTGGCCCGGATCAGTATCCATGTTGCTGGTAGTCCCACAGTCTGGAGATGGTGCTTGGGGACACATGGAATGCCCTGGCAACGGCCGTTCTGGATTCGCCTGCGTCTAGTCGGCCGATGGCATTGTTTCTCTGCGGTTCACTCTAGTGGCATGTCTGGATTGTCAACTGTCGGCCAGATACGAGGCCAGGCAGCGATCCCTGCAGTTTTATACTGTCGGTGTTCATGTTGCACGTGCAGACAACGCACGTGCAGTGGTGACATGGTTTGCACGTGGCTGCGTTTTTGCGAATATTCACATTTTGGAACTTTATTGTACAGTAGCTGTGTTTTATCGAATGTAACCGTGGTAATGTGTTTGGGACATGCAATGACCTTATATTCACAAAGCATGAACCGGTAGGAAACATAAAATCGGAGTTATAACCCATTTGTACCCTTTTGCGTTTCTTTTTTTGAAGAGTATATATCAATAGCACGTATAACTTCAGATTTTGTGACATTGAAATTTGCATGGGAAAGTTAAATAAGCGTCTGCAACATACACAGGGATGACACTTCAGCAAGTTTATCTGAGGCACATGTGAAAGATACTGGAGGGGTGCCACAATCTCTAATTGCATGGCTGGGGACGGGCCACAGTATCTAGTGGTAGGGCTGGGGACGGGCCACAGTATCTAGTGATAGGGCTGGGGACGGGCCACAGTATCTAGTGGTAGTGCTGGGGACGGGCCACAGTATCTAGTGGTAGGGCTGGAGATGGGCCACAGTATCTAGTGGGGTGGGGGGGGGGGGGGAGATGCAAGCCAGATTTGTATCTCCATTTACATGGAGTAGAAGGAAAAGATTCGATCATGTTACTTACAGCTAAATTTTTACCGGCCTGGGTGGCGTCGTGGTTAGGTCATCGGTCTACAGGCTGGTAGGTACTGGGTTCGAATCGCAGTCGAGGCACGGAATTTTTAATTCAAATACCGACTCCAAACCCTTAGTAAGTGCTCAGCAAGGCTCAATGGGTAGGTGTAAACCACTTGCACCGACCAGTGGTCCATAACTGGTTCAACAAAGGCCATGGTTTGTACTATCCTGCCTGTGGGAAGCGCAAATAAAAGATCCCTTGCTGCTAATCGGAAAAAGTAGCCCATGTAGTGGCGACAGCGGGTTTCCTCTCAAAATCTGCGTGGTCCTTAACCATATATCTGACGCCATATAACCGTAAATAAAATGTGTTGAGTGCGTCGTTATATAAAACATTTCTTTCTTTCTTTCTTTGAAGGGTTTATGTCAAGTACAATACATTTCTACAAAAGTCGGGCTACTCAAAAATTGCACGGGCACATCGATTTATTAATCATCGGCTATTGGATGACAAACTTATGGTAGTTTTAACACAGTCATAGAGAGGAAACCCACTACATGTTTCCATTCGTAGCAAGGGATCTTTTATATGCACCATCACACAGACAGGATAGCACATACCACGGCCTTTGATATACCAGTCGCGATGCACTGGCAGGAACGATGTGCCCACCGACAGGGATCGTACCACTGGGCTACGTCCCGCCCCTATGTGTGTCCGAGAGAGTGTGAATACATACATTGAAATGTTACTATTACTAATACTGATATGTTTCAGATATATGTGAATGTGTGTTCGAGTGAGTGTTAATACGTATATTGATATGATAACGTTACTAATACTGATATGTTTCAGGTCTGTGTACCTTGGTCTTGTAATCGAGATGCCCTTGAGTTCGATTCTGAAATATTAAAATATAGATTATTATCCATATGGTTCAACATAACCGGGTTAATAATAAGGTCTCACTACACAGATGTCATCTGCCATTGAAACCCATGTTAAATTGCCCAATTTCAAATGAAGATTGCCAATAGACCGGGTAATAACAAGTGGAATGACGTAATTTTGGGAAGCGACGTCATAACATGTCTGCGCCACCACGCTATCTTGACGTCTGTGTTTGTGCCATAAAAGCAGCTTCTCACGCTGATTCCCGCCGCATCTGCTTTCTGTACATCAAAACAACAGCTGCAAGTCAGATAACCCGTCCCTGACCCGATACCACTCTATGGGTCATTAACGACTTCCGTCCCATCTGTTTCCTGTACATCAAAAGAACAGCTACAAAAGTCGCATAACCCCCTCCGTGACCCAGTGGCGTAGCGTAGGCGGGGCCACCGCGGCGGTTGCCCCGGGCGCAAAATTCTGGACTGGTGGAAGGGACTTGGGGAGTGCTAACGGTCCACTGGTTAGGGGACGCCATACTTGCCTTGCCCCGGGCGCTGGCAGCCCACGCTACGCCACTGCCAGACCCGGTCGGAACAACAACAACAAAAAAGGTTTGTTTTGTTTAACGACACCAGTAGAGCACATTGATTTATTAATCATCGGCTATTGCATGTCAAATATTTGGTAATTTTAACATATAGTCTAGAGTGAACACCCACTACATTTCTCTGTTAGTAGCAACGGATCTTTTATATGCACCATCCCACAGACAGGACGGCACAAACCACAGTCGTGGTGCACTGGCTGGAATGAAAAATAGCCCAATCCGATTCGACCCACCGATGGGAATCGATCCTAGACCGACCGCGCATCAGGCCAGCGCTTTACTAGTGGGCTACGTCTAACCCCTACTTGATATAATTGCAATCCTTTTATTTCGACCTTTTCATGTGTAGCTGTGTAGCTATATAACATAGAAGCGGATCTAGATTTTTTTTTGCGGGGAGGAGGTGCTACATGTAACTACTTAAATGGAAGTTGCATATTAGCTATAAATTCACTTAAAAATAATTGACCAAAAATAATTCAAACTAAAGCATGAAGTTTTAGTGTTATTATTAGCAAGTAAGATTCAAATTGAATTATAAGTATTGTCTGTTATTTCTTTTACGTTCATCTGGGTATGAACAAAAACAATCATCTGCAAACTTATGTGATTTTGTTTTCTTAAGATATATGCTCATGGACGCTGGAAAATACTATAGCACTGGTATGCGGGGGGGGGGGGGGGTAAGGGGGCATGTGCCACCCACTTTTCTTGATACAGTAGCCCCTCCACACACACACACACACACACACACACACACACACCTTTTAGCACCTTCCTACACCACTGCTATAGTGGCTGCTATTGTTATGACGTAAATTTTGATTGTCTAAAGCCCCAGTCACACATAGCTAAAGACAATTTTACGACTACGTGCGACCAAAACCACCCACAAATATCGGCAACCTTTTTGCGACCAAAAGCAAAAAACTTGGAGAAAAAAAAAAAATGGAAGAAAAATAGTAGGCGACTGATTGCCGTTCAGTTGGGGAGCAGTCGTACGACCAGTCGCCGATTATTTAAGACCAGGGAAGATTGGTTGGCGACTGGTTGGAGACTTGTTGGGGACTGGTTTGCGACTGGTTGGGGACTGGTTTACGACTGGTAGGCGTGTGATCGGCGTTTAATTGCAGATCAGTTGCCGATCGATCGCCAACCTTTTTGAGATGGCTTTGGGTGGCATGGCTGTAGTATTTGTACTCTGGCTGGTTTGTTCTCTTGGTCTTGTCTCTTGGTCGACAATCATCAAATGAATGATCGCGGACCTCTCAGCACAGTATTTATATGGTGCTATCACTTGGTCTACGAGTGGTCACAAACAGGTTGCAAGTTGTAGGCGATCGGTCGCAGACTGGTCGCTGATCGGTTGCTGGTGTTTGTCAGTGTGAAACTAACAGTAAATTGTAACAGACAAAGGTCTTAATCTTTGTGGGAACAAGAAAGATTACAAAAAGGTGTTTTACCTTGGAAAATCAAAGCTTGATAACGTAGAAAGTTATAAATATCTTGGTATTATATTTCACAAATCAAATAGATTTACTAAGGCAAGAAACATGTTATATACACAAGCACAAAAGGCTATGTTTTTTTTATTCTACGACAAGGCAGATGTCATAATATTTCTATCCAGTGCCAACTAAAATTATTTGACTGCATGGTTTTACCAGTCCTATTATATTGCAGCGAAATATGGGGTTTTGAAAATTTGTCATTAACTGAAAAATTATGCAACCAGTTTATAAAATTGTTATTACCTGTAAGAAAATCTACACCATTGTATATATTATATGGAGAACTTGGACGTTACCCGGTATATATTACCGTAAAAATAAGAATGATAATTTTCTGATATCGACTAATTACTGGAAAACAGTCCAAGTTGTCATTATTGGTGTACACATTATTACTGAATGATGTTAATAATAACTGTTATAATCACAAATGGATTATGTATGTTAAATCTGTTTTAGATGATAATGGTTGTACATATATATGGTTATCACAATGCAATGATATTACTAGTGCTTCCATGTTGAAAACGTATATTAATACAAAGCTTACGGATCAATACTTACAATCATGGTATACTTATATTGATAACTCATCCAAAAGCTTCAAATTATAAATTATTTAAAAATACTGTTGAATTTGACACATACATCACAATTATAGAGAGAAAACATTGGTGTCCATTATTACGCTTCAGATTATCAAACCATAATCTTCCAATTGAAACGGGCAGATGGAAAAATGTACCACTACAAAATAGAATATGTCCATGTGTAATAATTACGATATCGGAGATGAGTTTCATTATATATTTACATGTTTGTTTTTCAAGAATGAAAGAAAGCGTTACTTACCATCTTTCTATCAGTCTAAACCAAATATATATAAATTTTATAAATTATTCAACTCTAAGAAAGCTGGGGTCCTTAGAAAACTTTCTATATTTTATAATCTAATTATGAATACTTTCAAATCCTCTGGCTGATATTCTGTGTATTTTTTGTATTTATTAATATGTATTTATTGTACTTACGTACATTTATGTACACTCACCATCTTGTTACAATTATATTGACTGCTGTATGTATATATATCCCTCATATGGCCTGAGTGTAAATAAAGTTTAGTTCAACCACGGTCGCCGACCAGTCGGCGATTAGTCTTCCATGCCCCCCCCCCCCCCCCCCACACACACACACAACCCAAGAAAATCTAATCTGGGACTGATCGCCTACTGATCGGCAGCTAATCCCCAACTTATGAAAAAGCTTTGCGACCTTTTGGCGACCAGTTTGGTCACTAGGAGGTTTTTGGTGCAACACCAAAACGTGATCGGCGATCAGTGAAGACCAATTTAAGACCACTAAAGACTTTCTTACGACCATCTGCAACCAACTTGCGACCACCTTTTTTTGTGGTCGCAAGTGGTCGTAAGAGGTGTTTGAGTCGGCGAATGTATTTGAACTGCAAAATGAAGCAACGCAAGCAATGTTATTATTTAAATTTTACAGAAACCCGTAGGTACCGGGCTTTGGAGGAGGAGCGGGGTGGGGTGGGGGTGTACTCCACCTCTCCTCTCGAGGACTTGTTGTTTTGTGTGTGTGTGGGGGGGGGGGGGGGGGGGTTGTTGGTGGTGTTTTGGGGGTTTTTATTATTTTTTTTTTTTTTTTTTTTTTTTTTTTTTATATATATATCTTTTTTATTTATCCATCGAAATGGGGCCTACGAGGCTTGGTGACATTATATCATTTATTTTGAAACATTTTCAGAATAGCCGTAACACAAATCCTAACAAATCTAGTTTTAAGACAATCTTTAAAATATTAATAAGCCAGTGTAATACATTGCAGGGACGTAGATGCTGGGGCGACAGGTGGGTGGGAAGAAGCCACTGGCCCAATATTTCTTTTTTGAACAGCACATACTCGTACATATTTTATTGTTCTGTTTAACATTGTGACAATATAGCCAGAAAGTAGATATCCTTGAACATGTTTCAAGCAGGAACACCCCTGCAGCACCATCTACAAGAGGGTATCACCCCTTCCACACCCACCCTGTCCATCGCCCTAGTGTCAAACTCCTTCCAACAAGACTGCATCTGTTAATTATTAATTATCTTCTTACGTCCACTTTATATACTGCCATTAATAATATTTACCCATCACGTTTCTTGAACCGTTTATATTTAGCCACCGACATTGTTCCTTTTACTTACGCAGGTTGGTGACGTTACTAAGGGCGCGGTCCTTTCACTCACGGAGAGCCAGAGTACTCCGCATAGTAATGTAGTGAACACTGTGCAGGATTTAAGCTAGGATCCCATGTTAGTCCAGCGGATATGTGACAAAATTGTGTCTTTGATGATAGAAGCATGCAACTTTGCAAGGTGGTAGGACAAAGCCTAGAGAAAAACATTAGATATAGGCACATTGCAGATTACGATTGCTGATAAAAACATTAATTAAATCTCTTAAATGGTATGTGACCCCCCCCCCCCCCCCACACACACACACACACACACACACAATTTTCTTGCAGATGTGAAGTGCCACACTTTGTATTGCTGTACTTCCTGGGTGTGTTTATACGTTGCTTATATCAGTTTTATTAACAAACATTATCGGCAACAGGAACTGATTTGGTCTCTTAGAACATACAAACCCGTATCTGACAAGCAACGTAGTCTGGAAAACAAAAGGCAGTCACTTTTTAGGAAAGACATTTGCTGTTGTACTTTAGATTTATTTCGAACTGGAGGACGTTTGAAAAACGGTAAAAATTCTAAATTGCAATATCTTGGATGTCTAGTTTGAGTAGATCATCGCTGCTTTCACAAAACTGATTGCCCATCCCTTCTATCATATCTGTCAGCAACTTGATATCTGGGAGAAATTAGTTCTGTGTTTGTTTGGTCTGTCCATGATGTACCAAATGTGCTGCATTCTGACTCATCGCCATAGGTGACTCACACCATCCAGCGCCTAAGAGCTGACTCATAGCCTTTTATAAAATACTAAAGAAACAAGATAACTTAGATAACAACGTTAACGTTCCTCCTATTGATACATTTTCCAACTATTTCAGCGACTTAAATAAGGGCGAACCCAATAATGATAACTTATTTAAGTTTGACATGGATAAAGTACTATACGAAGTAAACAATGACAGTATTATTAACGAAAAATTCAGTGCAGATGAAATAATGAAAGCCATAAAACAACTAAAATATCATAAAGCAGCAGGTGTTGATAGAGTAGTTAACGAATACATTAAGTCAACCGCTACGTCGCTCATGCCAGTTTATGTTAAACTTTTTAATACTATTTTTGATAATGGAGTCTTACCAGATGAATGGAATACCGGTATTATTATACCAATTTTCAAAAACAAAGGAAGTCGGCTACATCCCGAAAATTACCGACCAATCACATTACTTTGCTGCTGCTCTAAACTGTTCACAACTTTATTTAATAACCGTTTAAGTTTATTTATTGAGGAAAATAATACCATTAGTGAGGCCCAAACCGCGTTCCGTAAAGGCTATTCAACGACAGACCATATTTTTACATTACATCACTTAATAGATATCTTGAAAAAAAGGAAAAAGAAATTATATTACGCTTTTGTGGATTTTGAGAAAGCATCGATACGGTACCTAGAATATAGCTTTGGCATAAACTACTACAGCATAACATAACCGGTAAATTTTTTGGAATTATCCATCAAATGTATCAAGGTCTTAAATCAATGATTGTCGTAAATAATCAGCAATCTACTTTATTCCCATGTAACAACGGTATCCGTCAAGGTGAAAATTTATCCCCTATTCTATTCTCCCTGTATTTGAATGATTTAGAAGATTATTTATCTAGCCATGGATGTGAAGGGGTTTCCCCTACAACAGACAACCAAGATCACCCAATAGATATTGCTTTACACATACTTTGCTTGTTATATGCAGACAATACTGCCCTATTATCAACCTCTGCAGCAGACCTGCAACACACCTTAAATATGTTTTATCAATATTGCAATAAATGGAAACTTAAAATAAACGGCAACAAAACGAAAATATTGATTTTTAACGGTAACACTAGAGATTATAAATAACATTTTAAGATTGGAAATAATACATTAGAACATGTGAAAGAATACAAATACTTAGGAATTACTTTTACAAAATTAAACAACTTTCGAGTTACAAAGAATAGACTTAAACAACAGGCTACCAAGGCCATGTACTTTGTACTATCAAAATCAAAGGACAACTATCTATCAACCGAATGTAAACTTTAAATGTTTGATTTAATGGTTCTGCCAGTTTTATTATATGGATGTGAAATATGGGGATATGAAAAAGTTGATTTATTTAATTCTGTACAAATAAACTTTCTAAGACACATCATACCCGTTAAGAACGCAACACCAATATTTATGCTTTATGGAGAGTTAGGGAGAACGCCTGTCGAGTTAATTATATATAGAAGAATGGTATGTTACTGGGCGCGACTGATATCAGGAAAACAATCAAAATTGTCTACTCTTTTATACAAAATTATGTTAAATGACCACCTTACTAACGGAACTAACTATAACTGGATTAATACTGTTAAAAACACACTTGGGAATGGGTGATATCTGGATAAGACAATCTTTCATATCAGTAAATTGTCTCTCACAACAAATTAAACAAAGACAATGCGATCAGTATTTACAAACATGGAAAAATAACATATCACTGTCATCGAGAGGCAACACTTACCAAATATACAAAGAACAACTATTTTTCGAAAGCTATATCAATAAACTACCAGAAAAACTGTGGACAGCACTCCTAAAATTTAGAACGTCTAACCATTACCTACCCGTTGAAATTGGACGTTGGAATAATATACTCATAGAAGATAGAATTTGCACATTATGTAATGTAATAGACATTGGCGACGAGTTCCATTATCTTTTTATTTGCCATTTTTTCCATAATTCAAGAGTCCAGTTGCTACACCCATATTATTATACGCGACCAAGTACTTATAAATTTAGAGAACTAATGGAGAATAAACGAATTAGTACCCTAAAGAAATTATCATATTTCATAAATATAATAACTAATGAATTCAAACGCCCTTGACTACAAACACCATCAAAACCAAACATAATTAACAAAATACTATCATTATTCACTGCACCATATATAAGTTAAACAATCTATTCGTTTATAAGTACTTGGATACCCGTATATTTGTATTAAATATCTGTATTATTACATAATATATTGATGTGCGTGATTGTATATGTTTGTATATGTGTTTGTGTATGTATTGTTATTAATGTATTTACTGTCAACCATCTTGTCACGTGTATATAACAAAATGTTTATGTATGTATTCCTCCTATGCCGTTGTGTAACGGCCCGAGTGTAAATAAAGTCTTGTCTTGTCTTGCCATAGGTGACTCAAACCATCCAGCGCCTAAGAGCAGTCGGATTCTCTGTCAGGCTTATATATTTGAACAACGAAATCTGATGGAAACATTTCGATTCCATCCAGAACTTATATTACATGTTTTACGTGATACTGACTTTTATTCTAAATTTTAATATTACACATCTGTGAAATTTGTATTTTTTGCACAGTTTTTGCAGTTCTTTACACTGTGTTTTAATTTAACTCTTGAATCTTTATCTTTATGTTGATCATCAAATTCGTCGTTTTGCATTTACCATAGTTTGATACCCAATAGCCCATGTATTTTTCGTGCTGGGGTGTACACGCAACTTTAATTCCAGTCCACCATTACTAGATATAAATGACATAAGAATATGTGGCGTGCCTAGTGCCGTGACCTCAGGAATTCTGATAATTTTCTTATATTTAAGAATTCTTAAGTATTTAAGAATCTTTATAAATACCGGCCCAGTATAGGTGGCGCTACCACCAAATTGGGTTTTTCAAATATGCAGCCAATCCAACCAGATGTTGTCGAGTGCGCTGTGCAATTACCCCCTCCCCAACTGGGGGGACTAATTGCAACGTATGGAAGCCTGATCGAGTATCGCGTCTCGTACACCGGGTCACGGGTAACCGTGACCTTGGTGTACGGAGATCGCATACAGAAGAAAGGAAGGTGGAGGAAAAGGAGACGTGCGCCAGCGGCGGCGCAGGGGGGGTCAAAACCGGTGGCTAAACCGCCGGCGGCGACTCCTTCTGTTAGACCGCCCAACGCCACTCAACCGAGGAAGACGACCAAGATGGAAGAGGTTCCGGCCCCGGCTGTCTCGGCTTCTGTCCCTCAGGAAGATGACGAACTGGACGAGCTGGACACAGCCATCTGTGTCACCCCGTTCAATCGGCCACCTGCACCAATACCTATTCAAGCGCCTCCGGATGTGTCGCCGATCCAGTCGACGACACCTGTTGAGGCGCAGGCCCGGAAAGGACCTGTTGTGAAGAGGAAGGCGAACACTCCTCCGAGTGCCACTCCAGCCAGGCCAAGTCGCCCCTCTCAACCGCCGCAGCCGGGGACAAAACCAGTGGAGCAGTGGTCACTGCAGGCCGGCCGTCTCCAACAGCGATATCAACAGTTGGTTAAGACGAACCTCACGGATGCACGTCTACTGATGAGCCATCCAAAAGAACAGTCCTACCAACCTCTGCCAGACGGACGCAACGAGGGGGAATTCGCGGTGCACCGACTCAAGATGCGGGAGGGACAAAGCGCTGTGTGCGTAACCATCCGCCGGAACGGAAGATTCAACCAAGGTCTGCTGCTATCGGAGATGGACAACCCGACATTACACCGAGTCCTCAAAACCGTCGCGGGTCCACACTACCGTCCAATCACCAAAACCTTAGCAGACTCCGATTACCGGCAGTTCCTCCAGCATCTCGAGACCACCGACTACATCGGATCCCCCTAGACACCAACCTTTCCTAGGACAGGTACCAACCTCTTTTATTGGGCTAGTTAGACTTTAAACGTTTTGGAAGCAGTTCAAAATTCTCATGTTTATTTTTTTATAAGTAGTCTAACGCATTTTACTTTGGCGCCCGTTCAATTGCTCAAAATCACCTTAAAAACCTTTTGGCTGAGCAGTCTTAACTATTTTGGGTTAAATTTTAGAGTCCGGACATGTATCTGGATGCAGTTACTCTTTGTAGACTTAGGTAAAATACAGGCTTCACCGAGGAATCGAAATTCAGCCAATCAGAGCACGGCTCCCACTCGGTGTACTTCAAGTTTGCGAAGTGTCTGCTATTTGGTCCGCGCTCGCGTTGACCTTACTAAATGGCTTTTTTCCAAATTCCGCCCACCTCAAACTTACCCCCCCCCCCCCCCCCCCCCTGCTCCGGAGTTGGTTACTGGCGAAGTCAGAGGCTAAATCCGTAGTGGGCGTGCCTGAACCTTCGTGGATAGGGGCACGTTAATAGAGTTTCCCGTCCCGTCCCACCAAATTGTACACCGCATGATTAATATTTTACAGTACGTAACATTTAGACTTCGTTGAGCATCACAGACATTAAGCCCTGGCCACACTGTCACGATCGCTACGACTTTTGTGAGTCCTGTTGGATCGTACAGGTGTCAGCTTGAGTCTTGGCAAGTCGTCCTAAGTCCTGGTGAGTCGGGAAGGCACAAAAATTGAGTGTTAAATTTTCTTGAGTCGGCGTGAGTCTTGGTGAGTCGCCATGCTATTCCTGGTGAATCGTCCTGAGTCGGAATCAATTTTAAATCACGAATCACCGAGATCTGGTACGACACCAGTACGATGCACGACGACAGCGGTCAAGACTAACGCCGACTCAGGACGATGAAACACGACACGCGACGACACAGGTACGAATCAGGACAGTGCACCCCGAATCACGACGACTAAAACAATCTGTGTCTAATTCGTACTAAGTCGTCGTGAGTCTTGTTGAGTCGGGTAGTAGATGCCGATTCAGCACGACCCAGTACGACAAACAGCTCCACGAATAGTCGGCGTGAGTCAGCATCCACGTCGTGAATGTATGACCAGGGCTTTAAAATTTACTACGTATGGAAACATAGATAAGTCAGATGTCTGTGATGCTCTACGAACTCTAATAGCTTTTTAAAATATTGATCATGCGATATACCATTTCGTCGCACCAGCGCCTATACTGGACTTCGTAGCGAAACGTATTTAGGTTTTACCTAGTTTGCCCCCAGTGAATGTTCCCATTATTATATCACACAGCATTTGAAAGAGATGTAATTCACCATGCAAGTAATCTCATACGCATTTGTCATCTCGCAGAGAAAATCCTTTTTAATCGGGACAACGATCTCTCGGGCCATAATTTAAAGCGGCAGTACCTGGAATGTTTTTATTATTTAAGCATATAGAATAGAATATTCAATTACGTTTGGTGCATATATGACGCCGCACTCCGCATTGGTTTCACTACGCTGGCTTATCCAGGTCAAAAACAAAGCCAGTATTTTGAAAGTGGGACACTTTTGACGGGCTCGTACCGATCTCGGTTTTCATTGGCTTATCACATGTATAGAATTCCCCAACAAGAGATCACGTGAGATTTCGCAATTTTTAAAACAAATTTAACTGTTTTGATTGAGGGGTCGTCTCATATCTCCAAAACATATTTATATCCATAGAGGTATGGTACAACGCCTTTCCAGGGATCGATGGGTTGGGGATTTGCCTTGAAATTTTGACAGTGGCCAGTTGTTGGCATACGCGTTACATGTAAGGGAGTGTTACTAATTACGTAACGCTCTAGGGGTAGAGGACGAGGGTACTGTGTTCGATTTACGTAACATTTTTCAAACCTATATGTTATTTTTATTCATTACTTAGACCTAAA
Source organism: Gigantopelta aegis (assembly GCF_016097555.1). Classification (NCBI taxonomy): domain Eukaryota; kingdom Metazoa; phylum Mollusca; class Gastropoda; order Neomphalida; family Peltospiridae; genus Gigantopelta; species Gigantopelta aegis. Next base: position 114,993,850 of record NC_054702.1, read on the forward strand.
AAGGTATTTTTTTTAAAATGCGCGGTCAGTCTAGGATCGATCCCCATCGGCGGGTATATAAAAGACCATGGTATGTGATATCCTGTCTGTGGGATGGTACATATAAACGATCCCTTGCTAAAAAAAAATGTAGCGGGTTTCCAAGGCACGTGTGCAGGGATTTCAGTTATAGACTGTGTTGAGCGAAGTTTATATGGGGCCATGCTCCCCCCAAAAATACATTTCAATTTTTTTTAAGCTTGGGCAAGTAAGGGTTTCGACCTCCACTACCCTCCCCCTGCATATGCACCCGATTCCTCTCTAAGATTATATGTCAAAATTACCAAATGTTAGACATCCAACAGCAGATGGAAGGAAGGATAGGATATGTTTTATTTAACGACGCACTCAACACATTTTATTTATGATTGTATGGGGTCGGATGATTATTAAATCAATATGCTTTATCTTTGATGTCGGTAACCCCCCCCCCCCCAACTTTACCCTTTCCAAACGAAATAATATTTATTTGAATTTGTCGATTTTAACACATAAAATTAAGAAGTGAAAACGTCCATTGTCTACTTTAGTATATTTTATTTTAAAAATATATACATGATTAATGTGTTACTACTATACAAACTAAACTTTGAAAGTTCTACTAACACTTTATAAAATATCAATTCTGAAATAGGAAGGTACGACTGTCGATAATACGTTGTCAAGATCAAACCGGTTTTAACTAAAGACTCTAGTACCGTATCCTCAACCGAACGTTCTTCGTACAGCGCAAGATTTCTCTTTTAATTTTTTGAGACGAACCCTACAATTTGAAATCGGCAAACGCACGTGTTAACTGAAACTGACAACAGGCTGTCGTTTGTGCTTTGCCGAGCTATGGCGGCACAGGCGACCAATCAAGCATATACGTTTGACGATATCCGTTCATAGCGAACACACACGACTTTTTTAAAAGTGCATTTGAGCTTGTATTTCACATTTGTACATGATGTTATAATATGGTAACTAGAGTATGTAACTTTAATCGACCTGTTAAGCCAAAGATGACTTTTAACCTACACTGATGAGAGGCAAATGATCGCAGACGAAGAACATAGATGATGATTATTCGTATGATGATTGTGATGATGATGATCACCGTCATAATCATCCTCATCATCATTTGTATTATCATCCTCATTCTGATGATGACTGTAATTTTGACAACAATTGTTATGATGATGATTGTGATGGTGTTGATTGTGACGATGACAGTTATGATGATGATGATCATCGTCATCATTATTATTTATCATCATCATCATAGTGATTCGGATGATGATATTGATATTGATGGTGATGATGATGATAACGGTCATCATCATCATCATTGCAATCATCATCACAATTGTAATAATCATCATCACCACCATCATCATCATCACCACCACCACAATAATCATCATCACCACCACAATAATCATCATCACCACCATCATCATCATCACCACCACCATCATCACCACCACCATCACCACCACAATAAGCATCATCATCACCACCACCATCATCATCACCACCATCATCATCATCATCATCACCACCACCATCATCATCATCATCACCACCACAATAATCATCATCACCACCATCATCATCATCATCACCACCACAATAATCATCATCACCACCACAATAATCATCATCACCACCATCATCATCATCACCACCATCATCACCACCACCATCATCACCACCACAATAAGCATCATCATCACCACCACCATCATCATCACCACCATCATCATCATCATCATCACCACCACCATCATCATCATCATCACCACCACAATAATCATCATCACCACCACAATAATCATCATCACCACCATCATCATCATCACCACCATCATCATCATCACCACCACAATAATCATCATCATCACCACCACCATCATCATCACCACCATCATCATCACCACCACAATAATCATCATCATCACCACCACCACCATCATCACCACCATCATCATCACCACCACAATCATCATCATCATCACCACCACCACCATCATCACCACCATCATCATCACCACCACAATCATCATCATCACCACCACAATAATCATCATCATCACCACCACCATCATCATCACCACCATCATCATCACCACCACAATCATCATCATCACCACCACAATAATAATCATCATCACCACCACCACCATCATCATCATCACCACCACAATAATCATCATCATCACCACCACCACCATCATCATCATCACCACCACCACCATCATCATCATCATCACCACCACAATAATCATCATCATCACCACCACAATAATCATCATCATCACCATCATCATCATCATCTCCACCATCATCATCACCACCACAATAATCATCATCATCACCACCACCATCATCATCACCACCATCATCATCACCACCACAATAATCATCATCATCACCACCATCATCATCATCACCACCACAATAATCATCATCATCACCATCATCATCATCACCATCATCATCACCACCACAATAATCATCATCATCACCACCACCATCATCATCACCACCATCATCATCACCACCACAATAATCATCATCATCACCACCATCATCATCATCACCACCACAATAATCATCATCATCACAACCACCATCATCATCATGACCACCACAATCATCATCATCACCACCACAATAATCATCATCACCACCACAATAATCATCATCATCACCACCATCATCATCATCATCATCACCACCACCACCATCATCATCATCATCACCACCACAATAATCATCATCATCACCACCACAATAATCATCATCATCATCAGAAGCAGCAGAAACGTTTTCTTCATTATTATCACTCTCTCAAGCATAATCAGTTAAGAGTAAATAAAGACTTAGCATTTAACTGATTTAATAAATAAACGATTTTACAATCAAGCAAATGACCAAGTGCTGTGTAAACATCAACATTTTAATGTGAAACAGGGATCATAAAGGTACGACAACAATTAAAAGCAAAATCACTTTTAGTGCCATGTTTTCTATTCTGCACGATAACTAACGGTCAGTATACAACAAGCATTTCTGTATGTAATATCCGTAATACAATACCAACCGATGCCAACCTGATTAAGTGTCAGCCATGCACTTGCCCATCGAGATTCTTTATTATATTTCTTAACGATATGCCTAATCCAGTGTGTGAACCAGACCTTCTGATTAGTCTGCGGACACTTAGCCTAGTTGGAACGCTTTCCACAACGGAGGGACCTATGTGAATTTGTTGTCTTGGAATGTTAACGGCCCGTACTACTTCTTCAAAATACGGACAGACCTTTGTCAGAACGTATCTTGTGTGTGGATTATGAACAGTACAGAGTCTAAATATGTACTCTAATATCTCATTAGGCAGCGAGAGTATGGAAATTGTTGCTTTCTTACACTGAAATCCGGTTTTTCGTGAACGTTTCCTCGTTTCTCTGACTGTATCTACTTGTTCCGAAGAACGCGTTTTTTGCCACTGTTGGAAACTCTGTTGATGTTTTCCGAAGTTTCATCTTCTGGGACAGATTGGTTTGTGTCAACAAAAAAAAGATTCTGCATTACGTGTAGCGGCTTCAATATATGTATCAAATCAGTTGCACTTAAGTTTATACTGATGTGGTGCATCCCAGCGTTCTCTGGGAAATTACCTAACACAATGGTTACGATGATGATGATGATGATGATGATGATGATGATGATGATGACGTCCACAACGATGGTGATTTGTTGTTTTTGATGATGTTGATTTAAAAAGTAGAACTTAAAGTAACAAAATAGGCAGTAGTTTATGTTGTAGTAGTTGATATTTGATAATAGGGGAGCTGAATGCGGGGCGATCGGGCATATTGGCGCATTGAGCTCCTCGGAAGGTCTATCGGACTGGGGCTCTATGCGGTTCTTTAACGACGCATAGAGCTCCTCGGGGAGCTTTATGCGTTAAGGCCCTTTTCCATGGAGCGTATTATTGGCAACTTTCGGCGCCGAAACCGTACCTGTTTTGTCTACGCGGAACGCGCGCTGCTTTTGTAAAAAATCGCTTCACACTACTAATACTATACATGCGTTTCCATGCAAGCAGATTGCCGCGCTGATTAATGACCGCGCGGAAAAGAAATCGCTAGTAGAGGCGATTTTTCTCCGCTTGTCTGCGCGGTCAACGCTAGAAAATGTTATAATTACGTCATTAACGTTGGGGTATCCCTTCCGGCGGTGAAATTTTAAGTCAACAATGAAGTTTGAACTACAAATATATGAACGACTGATAGAGTTAGTGAGGAGTAAACCATGCTTATATTAGGCTTGGGGGTAAAAGGCACCATATTTCTTTCTTTCTTTGATGATATTGTGGACCCAAAATCTATGTTTTCTTTTGTTAAGCATTATTTTCTTCTTGAGAACTAAAGCCAAGAACATGTCTTCAACATTAGACTCTTCCCAATGAGCATGTACAAGGGCGTAGTATGATCTGGACATGGGGGGGGGGGGGGGGTTTCGAATATGAACCATGTGGACCTTTTTCTATTTTGTGTTTGCACCACCAGAAACTCCATATGTATAAACCTGTATGTTTTAGTTCTGAAAGCGGCGTTACAGAGTTCTTTATCACTGAGCTACTTCCCGTAAATTAACAACAGAATAGTAATTAGCAGCCTCTGATGACGCGATTCAAAATAAAACTGTGACGTCACGGTTAGCTGCCGGTCACTCTTAACGTATTCATTTTATAACCATGTATGTACGTTTATATTTCGCTTGCTAGTTTTTGCACGAGTTTATTTTTTTGCTTCGTTGTTTGTTGTTGTTTGTTGTTGTTATTGTTTTGCTTTTGAATTATTTCGTTTGTTCGTTTTTATTGGGTTGTGTTTGTTGTTGTTTTTTGGTGTGTTTTTTGTTTCTTTTTTGTTGTTTTTTTGTTTTATTTTGGGGGTGTCTTTTTATTCTTTTATAATCCGTCCCATCCTACAAAAATGGGGGGGGGGGGGGGGGTAAATAAATTCAGTTTTGTTTGACGTAAGTAAAGCTGTTCCAGAAAACATTCCGACACAACTTTTCAGTGTTTTATCAAAGCATACCTGTTGTTCAACAAAACATGCACTTACAATAATGTATAAAAAAAATATTTTAAATATTTAAGGCAAATTACAAAATAGAGTCCTCGAGAACCAATGTTAACAAATGTAACAATTCTGATATTTTGCAGTCGTGTTATAAATTGAGCAAATGAATTGCTATAGCGGTAAAAAAAATTGTGTCTTTTATTCAGTTGTTGATGCATATATCAATTAAGGGAAATTTAAAAGTCATTACACTTTCTTGAAATGTTCACCTATTATAGATATATATTCTTATATTACTGGACTGTCAAAAAAAATATCAAAAAAAATCATAGGTCACCGAACAAAAGTTTGATCCACGGACCATAAAATGAATAGGTTTATGAATCACTTTGACGTTTCCTTCTTTTCCGTATGTAGTCTTAATTAATCATGTTTTATATCCATTAACCATATTTAATTTTAAACTGTTTTTGTAATGCAACAAAGAGAACAGCAGTTGTGTTGCTTAAAATGACATCCAGTACATATCTTCACTACTAAAACGGAGTTGTAAATACATTGGAACTAAAGGAAAAAGTTACTTTTTAAAACATTTACTGACTATTTACTTTACAATTGTATACAGAATCTAAAAGTCATTACACCTTTTTCATGTTTACACATATAGTAATGCTGGATGAGTAAATCAATATAAGATAATAAAAATGTACTGTCACCGATGAAACTGTTTTACAGTAAGCTTGAAATACCCCATACATAGATACAAATTCATAAAAATTCCACTGTAAATCGTTTGAGCACTTTAGTTTTAAAACATAAAAACAGTTTCATTTGAGTTATCAGCTATGTTCTTAAAAACACAAACAGTATAAATAACATTATTTTCCATTAAAAAAAGTCCATTGTGGGTTTGGGTGGAACTGGGGTTGGGGTGAAGAATGGGGCGTATGTGTGTGTGTGTGTGGGGGGGGGGGATTCCCCCATATCTTATCTACTGAAACTGATGTCATAAAACGACCTGCCTGTCAAACGTTAACAAATTACACTAAGATGTGTGATATTTTATTGAAGACGAAGGCAAAATAAAAGTCCTGTGATTGCCGTCTATACAGCACAGTCTTCTTAAATCATTTTTTTTTTTTTTTTATATATATAAAATTTTATTTAATTTCACAGAACATCATCTCTTTTTACCAAAACTGTTTTCTTTTCTTTTTTTCCTACGTTGACGGTACCAAAAATTATATATGAAAAATATGTTTTGAAACCTAAAAGCAGACTATGGTTATAGCCTATGTAGAGTAGCGGATCCAGGAGGGATTCAGGGGTCCGGACCCCCCTTTTGAAAACCGCCCATAACCGTTAAGGAGAAATGTGATTATATTAACTGTTCTAAATGCTTAAATAATAAAAATATCACATTTGGACACCCCCCCCCCCCCCCCCCGAAATCCTGCATCCGCGCCTGATATAGACGGACGGTATTTTGTTACGTCACTGTGTATGTTTCAGCGCTAAACATCGTTAGTGACGTCACGCCATTGTCGTTCTGCTAGTTAATGGGGTCGACTGGGATGAGTATTTTCAAGACTAATTTTGACCGGGACACAGTTTTCTATCAGCTTTTATATACTTTATTAGCCGTAAACAGACAGTTCATAAAAATTACAAACATTAAAATATTATATATATCATTAAAAAGGGGGGAAAATACTACAATGTATTATATACTAGCTAGGAACATACCGCGTGCTAATCGATATTTTAATATTTCAGCTTCAGTGAAAATCCAGAGGACACGATGACAGACGGCGGAGCAAAACCAAAGTACACAAATCTGAAACATATCAGTATTAGTAATGTTAACATTTCAATATAAGTATTCCCACTCACTGGAACACACATATAAAACATATCAGTATTAGTAATGTTAACATTTCAATATAAGTATTCCCCATTGACTCAAACACACATTCACACAGACCTGAGACATATCAATATTAGTAGTGTTAACATTTCAATATATGTATTCCCAGTGACTCGGACACACATTCACACAGACCCGAGACATATCAATATTAGTAGTGTTAACATTTCAATATATGTATTCCCAGTGACTCGAACACACATTCAAACAGACCTGAGACATATTAGTATTAGTAATGTTCACATTTCAATATGAGTGTGTTAAGTTCAATTCTTCAATTCTGAAGTTAAGTTCGATCTTGATTTGTTTGCTTGATATAACGTCATTTTATGACATATCTCTGAAGTTGACCTCATTCAGTATTAAAGACTGTGTGGAAAAACAACAAAAAACAAACTCACACATAATTTATACATACGAGTCCGTAGGAACCGTGGTGGCTAGATATATGTGCGCGCGCGCGCGCGCGTGTGTGTGTGTGGTGTGGTGTGTGTGTGGTGTATGTATGTGGTGTGTGTGTGCGTGTGTAGTGTGTGTACGTGTGTGGTGTGGTCTGTGTGTGGTGTATGTATGTGGTGTGTGTGCGTGTGTAGTGTGTGTATGTGTGCGTGCGTGCGTGTGTGTGTGTGTGTGTCCGGATAGTTTCGTTATTATGCCATATATAGAGATAAAAAAAATTAGCTTTTACCCCCGACTAAATACTGTGGTCCCTTCCCCTTCCACTATAACCCCCCCCCCCCCCCCCCAACTACGAATATCGTTCATATCGTTCATACATGTGGATGTGACAGAAGCTTATTTCCGATGCAAATGTCTGCAACTGTACGTGCTATTACGCAGTCGTTGTATACATCAGAACAGGCTCACCTACAAAACAGCAAATTAGATGATAAAAGCTTTACAAACCTGTGTTTAATACCCCCAGAAAAACCCTGATGATATCTCATTAATTTTGTCAATATCTACAGACATACGACACGTTTCCTAAGCGGAATACAAGTTGGTCTAACTGAAGCCATGCCAACATGTTCTTATGTTCCTCACACTATTTTGTTTTCATCGCGTTTAACCCCCCTCCTCCCCCCCCCCCCCCCCCCCCCCCCCCCAACAAAGAAAGAAAAGAAGTATCAAATTTACACATGGAATTTCAGTCTAACAACAGTGGTTAATTCGGGCTAAAATAGCCTGCCACGACCACCATCATTCACTTCATCAGTAAGACGTTTAACTGATAGATTAATGAATTCATGTAAAGTTATGTCGGGTTCGACCGGGAGGGGGAATTGACAAGACTGGTTTTGACCGAGAGGGGGAATTGACAAGACTGGTTTTGACCGGGAGGGGGAATTGACAAGACTGGTTTTGACCGGGACGCGGTTTTTAATCGGTAACCTAGAAACGTACTACATAGTAAACTATATATTTATATTTCAGAGTCGGAAGGCGCAAGGCGGAAACACCAAGGTACACAGATCTGAAACATCAGTATTAGTAATGTTAACATTTCAATGTATGTATTCCAACTCGAACACACATTCACACAGATCTGAAACATATCAGTATTAGTAATGTTAATATTTCAGTGTATGTATTCCAACTCGAACACACATTCACACAGACCTGAAACATATCGGTATTAGTAATGGTAACATTTCAGTACATTAGTCCAAACTCCAGATTCTGCAGGGACGCTATTTCTAGTTGGACCCGACACGGCGAGCTGCAGAAGCTTTGTCATTATTTTATTATTTGTACACATCCCCTGAATAAAACTAGGGTAGGGGTAATAAAATCAAATATTGTGAACCCCATTATTTTGGACGATATTTGGTATGGTCCAGACTGTCTACGTATTTCGTTTTTGAAGCACCGCAGTCCACATAATGGTGGAATAATCCTGTATGCATGCCTGTATCAACTAAATTACTATGTTTTGATTTGATTTAATCAAATTAATTAGAAATAATTGTGATTCATATTCATAGAGAAAGAAAGAGGCGAGTAATGGGACACAGTTCGTGCCTATGGGGAAAGAAGTTCCTATTTATAGAGGATAGTTCATGGTTTTTGTCAAATATCATTTATATCTCATCGAGTGAAGTTCGCAATCATATCTCACGAGTCGCGCTTGCGCGACGAGTGTGATATGATTGCAAACTATCACGAGATGAGATATAAATCATATTTGACGAAAAACATGAAATTTTCTATTTATTATACAACGTTTGACAATTTACCTTTATTTTTAAAATCCCAGCAGTAAAATAGTTCCAGCTTTCTTACAGTGAAGATAACACTTTCTGCAGTGACAATAACACATTTTAGAGTGAAATAGTGAAACGTTCACTCTAAAATGTGGTGACTAATAACACTTTTATTTCACTGATATTTTAAGATATTTCACTAAATGCTATATAATAAATATGGTGGTTTGTATGTATGCCCTGCGCGTGCTGTAACCTCACCGTGGTGCAGGGGTGTAACATTCTCTTTGAGAATGGCCAATACAGCACAAATTGAGTAAAAGTCAGTATCTGTTTGTGATATTTGTGTTTTTGAACGGTTCTTTACACTGTGTTTTTGTTTAACTGTTGAATTTTTATTATTGATGTTGATCATCACTTTAGATTTGCATTTACCATAGTTTGACAGTGTCGTTAAACATCTATTCATTCATTCCATGTATGTATGTGTGCAATACATTAATCTTGATTCAAAATCTGGTGTCGTTTCTTGCAGTGTTAAAATGCGTGATTTTAAGAACTGGATCGCTAAAGTCGCAGACCCTTTCTGGAAGAAGACTTTTGAAGTGAGTTACACTTATAATGACCTTTGTTTATGTTATATTGTACGTTTCTATAGCGTCTTGTGGAATGTTTGCCTTGTTCACCGTGTACGTTCGGGTGAGTTACAATTGTAATGACCATCGTTTATGTTATATTGTACGTTTCTATAGCGTCTTGTGGAATGTTTGCCTTGTTCACCGTGTACGTTCGGGTGAGTTACAATTGTAATGACCATCGTTTATGTTATATTGTATGTTTCTATAGCGTCTTGTGGAATGTTTGCCTTGTTCACCGTGTACGTTCGGGTGAGTTACAATTGTAATGACCATCGTTTATGTTATATTGTACGTTTCTATAGCGTCTTGTGGAATGTTTGCCTTGTTCACCGTGTACGTTCGGGTGAGTTACAATTGTAATGACCATCGTTTATGTTATATTGTATGTTTCTATAGCTTCTTCTTGGGTATTCGTCATAAATTCCCCCCTTGTTCATCTTGTAAACAGACCTATTTGTTAACCCGCCACCATGTGTTACCAAAGCGTGGGTGACAAATCGTGTAGCGATTGTACTTCTCCTTATCTTTTCTTCTTGTTTTCTTCTCTCTTTTTTTTTGTATATCGTGAATAACAAAGTCTACTCCAGACATTTTTATTGACGGCTATATCCGTCGTTTAGTATTCAACCTCCGACAGACCTGTTCAATGTTACTCACCCAACCAATGTCCCACGACTTTCCCGGCTCCTCCGTCCAGGACGGGGGAGGGGTGGGGGGGGGGGGGGGGGGGGGGGGGGGGTAGAGGGGGGGGTGGGGGGGGAGAGAGATTCGCCCACGCTGGCATGTGCAAGGGAGCACAAGCAGCCCAACCAGGGCCAGTAGCGGGTAGAGCTGGGCGCTATTGAAATTTGAGGTTCCGTATTGATATCGATATTTTTGGATGATTTACCTCGGTATCGGTACGGTATTCGGTATTGACACAATACCGATATCGAGCGCTATTTTCGGTACACTCGGCTTTAAATGCATGCCTGTGTTAAGGCGCACCCGCTAATTTTATCTAACTTCAATTAAATTCCATACACAAGGCTCTTGTCTGATTTATACCAACCCATTTTGCGTTCATCAGATATATTATTAGTGCTTTCCGGGAAATATTTTTCAATACCGAAATTTCGGTATTTTGAAATTTGCTCGGTTCGGTAAATCGGTATTGACATAATACCGATATCGAACGGTATATATGGTATATATCTCTAGTAGCGGGAGAGGGTTGGTTTTGGTGTTCTTGAATTTGCAAATGCCCCGTAGGATTAAGGCCAATTAGAAAATGTGTACTTTCTTGAAGTTAATTTCCAAGTATTTCAAAATGATTTATGGCCAACATGCAGATGCCATTTTAATGATATGGCGCATCAGTGACAAAAATGAAATGGGATGCAATACCTTTTGCTGAACACTTTTGAGGACTACACCTATACTCATAACAGGGTCTACATGTGTTGGCAGTGATTAGTGAGGATACCATTTTTCGTTTTTTCATAAATATGTTTATTATTAAAGTAACTTATCATAGTTCTGAGGTACATGCACCTTTTCTGTTACTAAGGTTATAATAAGCAATTGCCGAACATATTAACAAATATCCCGTACCAATACCTTTAACTCCTGTTGGGTGCTAGAATTTCATTATCTTGATTTTTTATTATTATTATTATTATTATTATTATTATTTTAATAACCTTAATAACAAAAGTACAATCTTCAAAATAGTCGAAAATCGTTGTTTTAAAATATAAATGTGTAAGTTCCACATGCCAGGAAAACGCGTTTTAGGCATTCAGAGATTTAAAATGTTTCGGGGAGGCATGCCCTTGGAGCCCCAAAGTTCAGGCGTTTCGAGCCCTGAAGTAACTTCATATCCAAAAGGCCCTGGCATATACCTAATCCTATCCTCCAACTCGAAATGCTGGCTACGTGCCTGGGCCCGTTCCACGAAGCAATCTTAGAACTACTAAATACCTACTATCGCAACCTTTTTTTTTCTCTTAACATCGCCAGCCCGTTCTAACGTAGCTTATCGTCCGTTGCCCTGTTTCGGCGAGTTCCTGTTTCGTGGTTGCGTCGTTTGTGCGCAGCAGTACGTACCATTTGAATATTTTTTTTACGAATTTGACTTTTACGTGGGAAAAGTAAATAAATGTTTGTCATAATCACACAAATGTTCGCAAAAATAAAATTAAAACGAGCAAAGAAAGCAAGATTGAACTTTACTCACTCATAAACACGGCACATTTCTAAATACCTTTTTTCTATGATTTCCAAAGACTGTAATTTGAAGAAACTTAATTTTAAAAACTATTTCTGTTTGTTCTCATCTGTACCGGTATCTGGTTATTGAAGTCTCATGATTGTTACGGCGTCTGCTGGTAAAACTCTCTTTACAGATACTTGCCAAAGATATATGGTCCTTATATGTTTTACCATAAATATCTTTCTGCATATATTTATATATACTGAGTCAAATTAAAAACTTCACAACCGTTTTATCTTGGCTAATTAGCAAATATGACAGAAGAACGTGTTAAATAAGTTTTTTTAATTGTATGATGTCCATTCGTAGAGGTGAGCGGTTCGCAGCCGATTTCGGATCGTTTGCGCGGACACTCGACGTCTAAAAAGTTCATTACCGGTTGCTGTAGCTGTCATGAAACGGTTGCGGAAGTCACTAACACAATATGACGGTCATCTGCCTGTGACGTCACACGTGGTCTACCCGGTCGGGGGCGATCAGCTGTGGTGCCCGTGTGTTGTACTCGTGTCCGCAGATCATAAAGTGCCCGTCGACTGCAACCCAACGCCCTTGCAACGTCAGCTACTGACGTTGCCGCATGCAACATGCCGACGACACGTCCACGCTGCACATTAGTGAGGCGTTGCATCGAAACATGCCGTAACAAATATCGTTTTAATGTGGGGTTTTTTCGTTGTATCAGACTACCGTGAGCAAGTAACGATGAAAACACTATTGTAGTCACGTGACCAGTGGCACGTGCAAAGCCACTTTTGCCTGAATGGTGCTGTGCACGTGCTATGGACCGGGTTACGTGGGCTGTGATGGGCTTCAAATGAAGTATAGACATTGCCATTACAATATTTATTCCTAAAAAATATCTGCTTTTAACACTCATTGACTTTATTCAAATTTTAGAGGACTCGAGGACTCCATTTTGTAATTTGCCTTAAAATATTTAAAATATTTTTTTTATAAATTATTATAAGTAAATGTTTTGTTGAACAACGTACATGTTTTGATAAAACACTGAAAGGTTTGTGTTGGAAAGTTTTTGCTGTAAGCTATACCACTAAACGTATCACCCACCAAAACAGTTAACTAGGTAACAGTATTTATTGCTGATGGATACTATAGGTTTTTTTTTACGTCCGTGTAGTAAACTTAGCTACTTAGCGGCTAGTTTAGTGCTCATGTGAAGTGTAGAAATACTAATAAAAGGTACGTATTTGAATAATAACTGTGTGTTTATAAATGCTTATGCTCACCAAAACTGGTCCATCCATGATACTATCGTCATAAATTACGGTGACAATTTACAATTGGTAAGAGGCAGTTGTAAGCCACAAAGGTAGCTGATAATTGTCAGTTAGATGATGATTTGGTCATTTTCTAAGAAGGATACTAACTATTTGTGTAAAAATACATCTAATATATACCAAATACCTTTTATGAAACTCAGCGTTCGATGAAAAACATTTTAGGCCATACGACCTTCACGTGAAAATACGGGAGACAACTCTCATGTCTTATGCATTTAGCAATTATCTTTAGCAAAGAAAGAAAGAAAGAAATGTTTTATGTAACGACGCACTCAACACATTTTATTTACGGTTATATGGTGTCAGACATATGGTTAAGGACCACACATATTTTGAGAGGAAACCCGCTGTCGCCACTACATGGGCTACTCTTTCCGATTAGCAGCAAGATATCTTTTATTTGCGCTTCCCACAGGCAGGATAGCACAAACCATGACCTTTGTTGAACCAGTTATGGATCACTGGTCGGTGCAAGTGGTTTACACCTACCCATTGAGCCTTACGGAGCACTCACTCAGGGTTTGGAGTCGGTATCTGGATTAACAATCCCATGCCTCGACTAGGATCCGAACCCAGTACCTACCAGCCTGTAGACCGATGGCCTAACCACGATGCCACCGAGGCCGGTTTAACAGCTCTTGTTGCACGTTATGAGTGTCTATTATGGGGAAATGTATAGAAAACTGGTCAAGCTGCACGCTTCGTAGTCTAACTGGCGACAGCAAGATTGCTTGTTTTGTCTCTCGACTAAAAGTGACGTCACACTAAATGACTGCCTCGTACGAGAATAGCCGATCGCACAACAGTCGATGAAATCGTAATGATAGTGTTGTTACAATCGCTGTTCCCGTAGCTATTCTCGTATCGCGTGGCATCGCTTTAAATATGACAGTAACCAGGTGTTAGATAACAAAGAGTTGTAATTTTAAAGTGTACCGAGCTGTCGTTAAAGCAAAATGTCTTCTTTTTTCCCATAGGAACTTCAATCATTGAGTCCAGACTATCCCCATGATGTTTCACAAATGCCCCATAATGTAAAGAAGAACAGATATAATAAGATCTATGCATGTATGTACTGAAATCCTGACTGTTGGTTCTTTGTCCAGGGCAACGCTTAGGTAACTGCGGGTTCAAGTGATGCAGGGTGCCATGTTATGAGGGCAGGATTAGAGGTCACTCGCGCTACGTTTACTTCAGCTGTCATGTTTGCTTCTAAACGACGAGTTACCGATGTCTAATTAAAGCAGAGGTGGTTATCGTAAATTTAGCACATCTAATTTTAGGCAGGAAGCCAGCAGAATAGTGTGCAGCATAGTTATGGTAGAATACGTTATAATGTGTGCCACTATTTATATATAGTAACACACATTATATATACTCTTCAAAAAAAGAAACGCAAAAGGGTACAAATGGGTTATAACTCCGATTTTATGTTTCCTACCGGTTCATGCTTTGTGAATATAAGGTCATTGCATGTCCCAAACACATTCCCACGGTTACATTCGATAAAACGCAGCTACTGTACAATAAAGTTCCAAAATGTGAATATTCGCAAAAACGCAGCCACGTGCAAACCATGTCACCACTGCACGTGCGTTGTCTGCACGTGCAACATGAACACCGACAGTATAAAAGTGCAGGGTGTTCGCTTGCCTGGCCTCTGTATCTGGCCGACAGTTGACAATCCAGGACATGCCACGTCTCAGTGAACCGCAGAGAAACAATGCCATCGGCCGACTAGACGCAGGCGAATCCAGAACGGCCGTTGCCAGGGCATTCCATGTGTCCCCAAGCACCATCTCCAGACTGGGACCGTTACCAGCAACATGGATCAACACGTGACCTCCCTAGATCCGGTCGACCACGGGTCACTACCCCCGGGCAGGACCGCTACATCCGGGTACGCCACCTTCGGGAACGATTGACTACTGCCACCTCCACAGCCGCAGCAATACCAGGTTTGCGCAGGATATCCGACCAGACCGTACGGAACCGCCTACGTGAGGTAGGAATTCGTGCCAGACGTCCAGTTCGAGGTGTCATCTTAACACCACAATACCGTCGACTCCGACTGCAGTGGTGCCAGATTCATCGACAATGGCCTCAACTGCGATGGAGACAGGTGTGGTTCAGTGACGAGTCCCGATTTCTGCTCCGACGTCATGAGCATCGTGGTCGTGGTGAACGTTATGCGGCAAACTGCGTGCAGGAAGTGGACAGATTCGGCGGGGGTAGTGTCATGGTGTGGGCAGCCATCTCACACACTGGCAGAACTGACCTGGTCCACGTGCAGGGCAACCTGAATGCACAGGGCTACATTGACCAGATCCTCCGGCCACACATCGTTCCAGTTATGGCCAACGCCAACGCAGTGTTCCAACATGCCAACGCAGTGTTCCAACATGACAACGCCAGGCCTCACACAGCACGTCTCACAACGGCTTTCCTACAGAACAACAACATTAATGTCCTTCCTTGGCCATCGATATCACCGGATTTGAACCCAATTGAGCATCTATGGGACGAGTTGGACCGACGCCTCCGACAGCGACAACCACAGCCCCAGACCCTGCCCGAGCTGGCAGCAGCCTTGCAGGCCGAGTGGGCCACCATCCCCCGGGACGTCATCCGTACTCTGGTTGCTTCAATGGGCAGGCGGTGCCAGGCAGTTGTAAACACACGCGGAGGCCACACCCGGTATTGACTCCAGATGACCTTGACCTTGGTGGTGTGTCCTATCACTTACTCACAATGGACTAGAGTGAATTGTGAACAATCCTGCAACATTTGGTAGTTATCGGACTCACCATTCAATAATTAAATCAATTCTCCAAATGTTACGACAATGTGGTTTTGCGTTTCTTCTTTTGAAGAGTATATATATATATATATATATATATATATATATATATATATATATATAGAAAAACACATACTATAACGTAGCGCACGCCTGTCCTGGGCACAGGTGCCGGCCTTGACTGGCTCCTCCGTCCAGGACAGGAAAGGGGTGAGGTGTGTTGGAAGGGGGATTGCCTGCACTGACAGATGCAAGAGAGCACCAGCATTCCGACCGGGGTCGGTAACAGGCGGAGGGTCGTATTATAATCGTTTCTCAAATTTATCTACAATGGCTATTTAGGATGTTTATTGGTATCGGTTTTTAATTATTATAATATTTGCTTTGAATTTTATAGTAGTCATTTGTGTTTAAGTCATCTCAAATGACTATTTGCGATGAAGGCACCCCCTCCCCATGAGAACGAAAATGTACGGTTTTCTGCCATAAGGCTGAAGTATAACACATCCACTAGAGATTGCGCTCCTACCCCACCCCCACCCCCCACCCCCAACTAGACTGTGCCACGTCCACTAGATATTGTGCTCCTACCAACTTCCAGATATCGTTCGTGTGATGTTTGTGTTAATTGTCTTGTCTTTCAGTCGACAGAACTCGAGTGAAGACTCCCATGAATGAACGTGATGATACCAAGAACTATATAAACGCCAACTACATCGACGTGAGTTCAGCTTAGTTGCATTACATTTCATCTGTACTTAGTTCCATGCTTATATCCAATTAAATTCAAGCACGCTGTCCTGGACACACATCAGCTATCTGAGCTGTCTGTCCTAAGAAGAGAGTGGGTTAGTGGTGAATGAGAGAGGTCGGCATTGGGGGGCAGGGGGCAATTACCCCCCCCCCCCCCCCCCAATTCGGGCAAAACAGTGGGAAAAACAGTGGGGAAAATTCGAGCAAATTTTATCTGGGTAAAATTTCGGGCAAATCAACCCCTCCAGCCCCCCTAAATCAAAGAGTCCCCATACGCCCATGCACACATGTATATAAATATAAATATATATAAACAAAGAAAAGTGGGAGCACATTTCTTCTTTCCAAACCCACCATTTTTATAGGTACTGTTGTTTAGATTCATTATTTTTATTGTGCAAATACGATCAGCTGCGTTGGTAATCAGAAATGTAAAAACGATGAAACACTGACCTCAATAATCAGATCGTAATGCGTTACAAGGGAGATAATTGAATCATGAACTTGTTCACAAAAATATAAATATGATTTTTATATTTTCACTGTAACTAAAATAAAGTGAAAATATGACTTCACTGAATATCACTTATGGTTTCTGTAGATCTATATAGTTCATTACTATCTATATAATAAAGATATTTATCTAGTCATCATATTTTGTCAATGTATACAGTGATTGCAGGATAAATGTGAATAATACATCCTAGGCGATTCTTTAACTGGACAAATATATACTACTCAAAAGAATTTAAGGGTCCAAAATTTATAACCAAATAAGTTTCAGAGTGTATTAGATTGATGATGTAAACACACCAAATGTTTTATTTATTGTTCCATATTTACAAAAAACCCACAAATAAACGTCACTGTATACAAGAAAGTCACATAACATGCTGTCAAAGTTGAAGGTTGTCAAACATGGATTTTACACATTAGAACATTCGTTTAATAGTGTGTGAATCCACCCCTGGCGCGAATACACTCGACACATCGTTGCCTCATGCTGTTGATCAGACGTCTGAAGAACTCTTGGGGAATGGCCTGCCACTCTGCCATAAGAAGTTGACCCAGGTCATGAAGGTTGGCCGGAGGGGCATGGTTATCCCGAACTCTCCTGCCTAATTCGTCCCAGGCGTTCTCTATTGGGGCCAAGTCAGGCGAATATGCTGGCCAATCCATCCTGGCGATACCTTGTTGTCTGAGAAAGTCCGTTACCACCCTGGCGCGGTGGGGTCTGGCATTGTCATCCTGCAGAACTGCCCCGCCGCCAATCTGCTGAAGGCCAGGGAGAACCAACGGCCGGATAATCTCATTCAGATAGCGGATTCAATTCAGATTGCCATCCACCACATAGAGGTGGGTCCTGTGGTGGATAGAGATGCCGCCCCACACCATGACGCTGTCACCGCCGAACCGTTGACGTTGTCTAATGTTAACGTCAGCGAAGCGCTCCCCAGGACGTCTGTAGACACGAACCCGACCGTCGTTGAACTGGAGACTAAACCTGGACTCATCAGTGAACATCACTCGACCCCACTGAACACGTTGCCACCGCAGATGAAGCGTGCACCAGTGACGTCTGGCCGTTCTGTGACGTGGTAGGAGTGGTGGTCGAACAGCCTGGCGACGGCAGCGTAGATTATTGGCTCTCAGACGATTGCGTATGGTTTGATCAGACACTCGAGTTCCAGTCGCAGTCCGCAGATTGTCACGTAATCGGCGTGCAGTGGTTGTGCGTTGACGTAGAGCCATATTGGTGATGTAGCGGTCCTCTCTATTTGTAGTGCTTCGGGGTCTTCCCGAACGTGGACGATTTCGAACAGAATTCGTTGCTTGGTACCGTTGCCACAGCCGGCCAACGACACTTTGACTGACACCAAGTCTCAGAGCAACATTTCTTTGCGTATTGCCATCCTGAATCCAAGCAATAGCCCTTCCTCGATCTTCGATAGTCAGTTGAAGTCGTACCATTGTCGAATTTGGCGTGTGCACCGTACACGAACGCAAGCTCCAATTATACACGGAAATGTAGCATTGGGAACATGAAATACACGTGCAAAGCGTGCAAATGAAGTGCTTTGTGAAAAAGCAAGTTATGGGCACTTAGCAGACCTTTCGCTTTCGCCCTAATTGACATGGAAATGTAAGCATGTTTTCGCCATTAGAACTAGTCGACAGTGTCAATGACAGTGGATTTTAATTCATTTATGGGTTGCTTAGACCCACTTTCGTCAAAATGGAACAATACCATGCGTGACATTATGGTCTAGCTAATATAATTGACATTCAGAAAATAATGTCGAAAATATCGTCTGACCCTTAAATTCTTTTGAGTAGTATATATTATTGTCAGATGTGGATATCTTCATACACAGACATTGGCCTGTATCCATCAATGTTTTAATGTCAGACCACATTAGAGGCTACCTTAATAGAGAATCCCCATCACGATCTATTATGTAAACTCGTTATTTACTATTATAATACATTGCTGTTTATCCAGGGGTTCAATCACAAACATGAATATATCGCTACCCAAGGACCGTTGAAGAATACGTTGAACGATTTCTGGAGGATGGTTTGGGAACATGATTCCAAAGTCATTGTGATGCTCTCTGGTATTCAAGAGAAACAGAAGGTCAGAATAAAACCTATATCTGTGTGTGCGTTCTCTTTACACCAGTCTAATAATTTAATATTAATATGATTGTTTTATTAATAACGTTTTTAGTAATATACATAGGTGTTTGAAGCTGACAGAAACGTTTAGTGTTATTTAATTGTAAGGATTGTCTGTTTCTTTTACATTCATTGGCGAGAATTTAAAAAGAAATCATTCGCCGATACGCGAATGGTGTTTTATTTGTTTTGTTTGTTCATGCCCTGTTTAATATAAAAGAAATAATAGACAACCCTTAAATGTAACAACTGAGAGTCATAGAAACAGACCCTTTAAACGACATCATTGTGTATGTTTGCCCTTTTTAGCCCACTAAATGAATATGTCCTCGTGAAATGACTGTACGTAGGTACCTCAGATGCATGTACACGTCTGTGAGAAGATACGTCTTTCCAGTATCACGTCTCCGGTCCTTGAGAGAGAGAGAGAGAGAGAGAGAGAGAGAGAGAGAGAGAGAGAGAGAGAGAGAGAGAGAGAGAGAGAGAGAGGTTTGTTTTGTATAACTACACCTCTAAGAGCACATTGATTTATTAATCTTAATCGGCCTTTGACATACAGACGCAATAATTTCCATGAGACTGCCCGATTCAGCATCAACCTTTACTGCTGAAACCTGGGCAATCATTAAAGCCCTGGAACAGATTAAGGATTCATGTGCATCCAAATATATTATTTTTACAGACTCACTTTCGTGTCTCCATGCTTTACAGTACATGAAATTGGAGCATCCCTTAGTTGGGATGGTGATAGAAAGTGTGTCTTTTTATCAATTGCCAATAAACATGTTATTTTTTGTGGGTACCCAGCCATGTTGGCATTAAGTGTAACGAAAAGGCAGATGTTGCTGCCAAGTCTGCTTTGAACTTGCCCCGTGTCCATGTTGGTGCCCCCTACAGTGATTTTAAATTTCATATTAACCAATATATCTTTTCGACTTGGCAAGACGATTGGGACGGTGCGGTTGCGAACAAGCTTCATTCTGTCAAGGCAGTCCTGGGGGAGTGGCAGTCATCCTACAGGCGATGCAGGAAGGATAAAGTAGTCTTGTGCCGTGCCCGCATCGGCCATACATATTTGACGCATTCATTTATTTTAAAGAAGGACCCTCCCCCTCAGTGTGAACATTGTCAGTGTACACTGACTGTGCGCGATATTTTGGTGGAGTGTGATCATCTCAAGCCGACGAGAAATGATACATTTGGCAACAGAAATGTTTTGGAATCTTTTAAATTCCATCCAGAATTAATTGTAAAGTTTTTAAAACACTTTGACTTCTATACAAAGTTTTAAAATGTACTTACCTTGATTTTATGTATTGCATTATACTTCTCACCCACAGCTCCTTACACTGTGTTTTTACATAAATATATATAAATAATATTTTCATATACTTACCATTTGTGACACCCAATAGCCGATGTGTATTTTTATGCTGGGTGTCGTTAAACATTCATTCAATATTTGCAGTTACAGTATATATCACAGTACGAACGGAAGTGTACACTAAATGACAAGCTGCGGTTATCTGCAGCTCTAGCTGCATTAATAAAGATTATTATATGAGATTTGAAGCCCGTCAAAGCATTTTTTTTATATGAAGTGGGGTGGGCACGAGATATGTAGGGGGGTCCGGGGTATGCTCTCCCGGTGAGATTTTTAAAACTGGATGGCTTTAAACGCTTGTTCTTGGCATCTGAATCGTAAAATTAGCCATTTTTAAACAATAATTTTAAAACTATTTTAAGCATTATTTTGCATAGTATTATAACCCAAGAATGTGTATTTTTCCCCTTGGCATCTTGATAGCAAACTTACCCATTTTTAGACAGTGATCACTTCCTCTTTTGGAGTTTTATAACCCAAACATTATTATTTAGAAGATTTCAAACCCGTTACTCTTAGATTTCAATAACTAAATCGTGAATTTTAGCGTTGACCGGGGGCGGGAGAACGGGAAGGTGGACCCGGAAAAAAGCCATAGAATCAAGTTTGCTTCGTATATAAGTATGCATATCATATATTTCTTTGTAATTTGCCCTTGACGTTTTCAAAGGGCACTATTCTAGGGACGGATCTGTCTAGGTAGAGCAGACATAGCCTACACAAAAAAAACCCAAAAAAAACCCCAGAGACGTTTTAACGATTGTAATTACATATCAAATATATTTTTCTGCATAAAATATTAGTTGCTGTATATTAAATGTGTTTCTGATCGTTCTAATATTTGTACTAGGTTAAATTTCATTTTATTTCCTAAAATATATTTTTGTTCGTACGTACGAAATTATTTGAAGACAGAATCCAGTTTGGGTTTCTTACAAATATCAAGACGACCAGAAACACATTGAATATACAGACACTGATATTCTAAACAAGAAAATATATTTAATATGTAAGTTTAATCGTAGAAATATTTTATTAGTCGGAAACATCTTACAATGCAGCAAACTCGGGAATGTCCCTTTAAATCATCCGTTTTGCTAAATCCATCGTGCTTTTTGGTCGTTCTGGGGTTTGTGGAACTGCAAATTGATTTTATGCCTAACAGTTATGAATTGTCAATGACGGTCACATTACTAACTGTTCTTTTGCTTTGTTTCAGCAAAAGGTGTTCCGATACTGGCCACGATATGTAGGAGATACAATGGAATATGGCAAAATAGCTGTTAAAATGACATATGCAGGTCAAGTGAACAAATATATTACCCGGATATTCACTATGAAAAAGGTAACTAATATAGTACTATCTACATAGGTGATTTAATTCCTCATACAGCAACCTTTAATATGTGAATATAGGTTGATTTTTAAAATGCCAATGCAACACAAACGTAACGTGTCCATACTTGGTTGTTATGGATTTAAAACGTTTTGAAACTGGACAGTGCACTTCACAAATTTTAAAAAGCAGTTCCTTCACCATCATCTATGTAAAAATTATTTTTAAAAGTATCCATGAATTTCCATGATTTTAGAGTATATCGTTTTACCCTCCGTACCCTCTGGCACAAACCCTGATCTTCGTGAACTGGACGGTCATTACCCAAAACAAAGTGTTAAAAATAAAGACGATTTGCTTCATTTGGTCGGACGTAATTTCTCATAACAGATTATTTAATTTAATTAGAATACAAACAACAGTTTAACTTGCTCCGAAATAGCTAAACATTGGGAATCAACACCAAAATGGCGGGAAAAGGTCTCATACCTTTGAATTTGTTTAATTGTATATATCATAAGTTTTTAGGAATATAAAAATGTTATATTTGTCTGCCTGTCATATAAATCCTCATTTCTTGCTTCGTTTTTATTGGTTTGGGAAATAACTCGTCAGGTACGATTCAATACTACGAAAATTCATTAATCCGGACATATTTTGGAAAAGGTGCGGTCTGGATAAACTAGGTTCCATTATATATACACACAGCAGATGCTCCGCCGTGCAACAGTAGCCTAGCGTCATCTTGTCTCCTCTTGTCTCCAATCAACGCTAAGCTACGCTGAGATTAAACAAGCCTTTTTAGTAATTATTTTAAAAACCGTCTTATCAAAACACCTTGGAAATTCACACACATACACGCACGCACACACACGCACGCACACTTTTAAGGGATTGAATCAAATACCTCGAGATAATGCTGAGCATAGCATACGTTTGTAAAAATTATGCCTTGGAGCCTGTAACTTTCCTGACTACTCCACGATATTGACAGTTCTGTAACCACTGTGTGTCAGGGGTAGGGGTGTAGTTCAGTGGTAAAGCACGCTACTGAGGCGCAGTAGGTCGCAGGATCGATCGCCCTCGATGGACTCGTTCTCCGACATTCCCAGTACTCCCTGACTCACCAGTAGACTACATCATGGAAGCTATTATAAAAAATCCCTTGCTGCTTTATCGGTAGCACCATTATATGTAGAACAGCTGGTAGTCATGAGCGATAGTTTACAATATACTGATTCGCTGTTAAACAAGCATTCCTTGCCTTTGTTTTGAGGGACAAGAAGAGCGACAAGTTCATGTTTACTTCATGCCAGGCTGGGAGGAGTTTGATGCCAACATGTCAACGGAAACCCTCATAGACGTTATTAAGAAAATCCGCATACAGATCAACACGTCTCCTCAAGCTCCGGTCATTGTGCACTGCAGGTTAGTAGCTGGCCTTGTGTATTTATAGTTATATTTTACCTAAAGCTCCGGTCATTGTGCACTGCAGGTTAGTGGCTGGCCTTGTGTATTTATAGTTATATTGTACCTCAAGCTCCGGTCATTGTGCACTGCAGGTTAGTGGCTGGCCTTGTGTATTTATAGTTATATTGTACCTCAAGCTCCGGTCATTGTGCACTGCAGGTTAGTGGCTGGCCTTGTGTATTTATAGTTATATTGTACCTAAAGCTCCGGTCATTGTGCACTGCAGGTTAGTGGCTGGCCTTGTGTATTTATAGTTATATTGTACCTCAAGCTCCGGTCATTGTGCACTGCAGGTTAGTGGCTGGCCTTGTGTATTTATAGTTATATTGTACCTCAAGCTCCGGTCATTGTGAACTGCAGGTTAGTGGCTGGCCTTGTGTATTTATAGTTATATTTTACCTAAAGCTCCGGTCATTGTGCACTGCAGGTTAGTGGCTGGCCTTGTGTATTTATAGTTATATTGTACCTCAAGCTCCGGTCATTGTGCACTGCAGGTTAGTGGCTGGCCTTGTGTATTTATAGTTATATTTTACCTAAAGCTCCGGTCATTGTGCACTGCAGGTTAGTGGCTGGCCTTGTGTATTTATAGTTATATTGTACCTCAAGCTCCGGTCATTGTGCACTGCAGGTTAGTGGCTGGCCTTGTGTATTTATAGTTATATTTTACCTAAAGCTCCGGTCATTGTGCACTGCAGGTTAGTGGCTGGCCTTGTGTATTTATAGTTATATTGTACCTCAAGCTCCGGTCATTGTGCACTGCAGGTTAGTAGCTGGCCTTGTGTATTTATAGTTATATTTAAAAAACCCACACACAAAACAAACAAACTTACAAACAGGGTTTTTTCTGCAGGTTAGTGGCTGGTCTCCTGTATTTATAAAAAAGACACAGCTACAAAGACATATTTATAATGCATGTACAGGGCTTAAAGCTTTGGCTTCTAAATTAAAACAAATAACACTAGCCAACTAGGGACAGCTTCTCGCCAATTGTGTGTACTTAACGAATTAAAACAAATAACACTAGCCAACTTGGGACAGCTTCTCGCCAAGTGTGTGTACTTAACGAATTAAAACAAATAACACTAGCCAACTTGGAACAGCTTCTCGCCAAGTGTGTGTACTTAAAGAATTAAAACAAATAACACTAGCCAACTAGGGACAGCTTCTCGCCAAGTGTGTGTACTTAAAGAATTAAAACAAATAACACTAGCCAACTAGGGACAGCTTCTCGCCAAGTGTGTGTACTTAAAGAATTAAAATAATGTTAATCATTAACATGTGTTGTTTTATTTGAAGTCTTTATTTGAAGTCTCAAGCAGTCAACAGAAGAAAATGGTCCGTGCTGTGTCATAAAAATGTCAACATATGATAAACAAATGCATCATTATGTGCTGGATAGTTCATACAATCACTCTATAATTATATCAACAGGTTTTCTTCAATAGCTTGTGATAATGATGTGTCTTCACATTGCATTACGTCAGCTCAATGCCCTGACATGTACAGAGTTCAGAATCACGACAAACAGGTGCATCCTTCACGCTGATGGTGGTGTCCATACAATCCTGAATTGCTGATACTGCAGTAGGTAGAATTAGAATCATTGACTGAATCCTGAGGCTCGACAATGCACGAAAATGGTAGAATGCAACGAATTGGCTTGATTGGCTTTCCATGTGAGTGCATTCTGATGCACAGTGACCATAGTCAGATGGTAAATTTCGCCGGTCTTCCCCTCAAGAACGACTATCAGTGTTATGTGTGTGTGTGTGGGGGGGGGGGGGGTGCACCTGGTTCCCTTCACTGGTGTTGGGCTGTTTGTCCTAGTTTGCAACTCATCAGCATCATTTAGAGTTCCTTCTTGTTCTTTGGGATGAAATGACACGTCTTCCATATTAACTGCTCGAACCTGAAGTAATGCAAGTTCTAGTATTTAAGCCATGGAGTGAAAATTTATTAAATGTGGGGAATTTTCTCGAAGCTCTTATTTTCTACAACTCCATTTTTGGCTCCATGTTTAGCACAGCCACCAACCAATTTAGTTTTCAAATCTTCTTCACCTCGACCCATTTGTGACACAGCGTCTTTAATTGTACAGACAACATCATCGGCATGGCCATCCTCAAGTCCTTACATTTTATTTTGTGGAATTCCATATTTCTTTATGGAACATTCATCACTTCATTCTCCGTTACTGAACCGTCTGTTGCACCATCTATCATCACCGAACAGTATTTAGCTTGAGCGATGCCTGGACACTGCTTTCTTTTATAGTACTACCTAATTGAGTGGAATTTAAAAGCAAATATTAATAAAAGTAAAATCATAGTATTCAGAAAAGGTGGAAATGTGAAAACTGAAGAAAAGTGGACCTATCCGAACAAACTTTAGAAATTGTCGATAGTTTTAA
This sequence comes from Gigantopelta aegis, assembly GCF_016097555.1. Taxonomy (NCBI): domain Eukaryota; kingdom Metazoa; phylum Mollusca; class Gastropoda; order Neomphalida; family Peltospiridae; genus Gigantopelta; species Gigantopelta aegis. The sequence continues at coordinate 115,020,120 of NC_054702.1, forward strand.
CTACCTGGGGGTCTGTCTTCATTAAAATGGAAAATGTAACACCTCTCAGAAGGTAATATGCAACCAAGGTAGAAAAGCTATGGCTGCTTTATTTGCTAAAACTAGTAACTATTTCTTAACAAAGCAAACAGCCACGAGATTCTACATTTGCAATTTTGTAAACGTATTTTAGACGTGAAATGGAGCACTACTAATATGATAGTGTATTATGAATTAGGCCGATCACCTCTGTATGAATATACGAATTGTAAAATATTGGATAAAGTTGTTGAATACAGATAACTATTTTAAAAGAGTGTTATACCGCCCTCTATGACGAGTGCATAAGAAAACCACGTACCATCAACTGGGTTAGTCAAGTACGAGACCTCCTTCTCACTAATGGTTTTGGCCATATATGGTACGATCAAAATGTAGAAAATAGCAGAACATTTTTATCATTATTCAAGCAGAGAATGACAGATCAATTTATTCAGGGTATGTTTGCTGTATTTAATAATTCTCCAAAGTGTCTCCTATACAAATTCATTGTTAATAATTTTTGTCTACAACCTTACCTTCAGAAACCTATCGCCCTGAAATATAAACGTATTTTGAGTAAATTTAGACTTTCTACACATATTCTCTCCATAGAAACGGGCAGATACCATCATATCGATAGAAGCAATAGGATATGTAATCTCTGCAACATGAATGTACTAGAAGACGAATATCACTTTGTTCTAGTTTGTCCGTTCTACTCTACTATAAGAGATAAATATATTAAAACTTATTATTATAATAAACCATCAACTCTGAAATTAACACAACTACTGTCCACCGATAACTCAAGAGAGTTAATTAAACTGTGTAAATACTTGATAACTGCTACCACACATAGAACAGACAACCTTGATTTATGAGTATGTTTTTATTTATGTATTTATTTCATTACTGTATTTTACTATCGACTGTGATAACTTTTAATAGGTCTATCCTGTAGACCTCACCATTCCCCGCAGTGTGTACAATGTATTATTTTATTGTAAATATGTTTGTATGCCTATAAAATGTATATTTTTGGCAAATGATAAACTACTTAAACAGCTATCGTTGAAATCGTTTCGCCACACTTAACATCATTGCTGTTTCTAAGTATAATTGTAAGACCAGTTTTCTTTTGTAGAATTAAGAGTTTAAAATTTAAAAAAAGACATTTCTTGTTTTGCATCGCAATACACAGTGTGTCTGTGAGTGTTTGTTTTTTCATCTATGTCTCAATGGCATTACCCTGTTTTGCAATAGCCCATGTCAGAAATTACGCAATGCGCTAAACATAGTAACAGACGTAATGTTAGTATACGCATGCGTATGCCAAAACCGGAATAGGAGGGCAAACAAACGTGTTTATCTGCATGTAAACAATCGCAAATAAATCGTATTAATGGTAATTGCGTCACTGTTTTTGTGAATTCTGTTACACCAATCACAACCGAGGGCTACCAGGATGATGAAAAAGCATGTAAAATTTAAATAAAAAGACTAAAGGCAAGAGATAGAAAAAAAGTTAGATTTTTGGTTTCTTTTTCCAAACACTAAATTTGGTGTGAGTGCAGGAATTTTAGCAGAGGTGGGCGGGGGTCTAGAATGTGACGAGTGAAGTTTATTTTGGGGTCGAGTCGTGCTTCCCCAGAGAAAATATATTCAATATATAAGTTCAGGCAATGTCAAATGAGTACAACCACATATTTGAAAAAAACAACAACAGACAAACAGGAAAACCTCTAGCCCGAGTACTCTGACGGTAAGAGAGCTAGACGGACATTTGGACAGTTATAACGCTCTCTAACCTGAGTACTCTGACGGTAAGAGAGCTAGACGGACATTTGGACAGTTATAACGCTCTCTAACCCGAGTACTCTGACGGTAAGAGAGCTAGACGGACAGTTATAACGCTCTCTAACCCGAGTACTCTGACCTGTAAGAGAGCTAGCCGGACATTTGGACAGTTATAACGCTCTCTAACCCGAGTACTCTGACGGTAAGAGAGCTAGACGGACACTTGGACAGTTATAACGCTCTCTAAACCCAGTACTCTGACGGTAAGAGAGCTAGACGGACATTTGGACAGTTATAACGCTCTCAAACCCGAGTACTCTGACGGTAAGAGAGCTAGACGGACATTTGGACAGTTATAACGCTCTCTAACCCGAGTACTCTGACGGTAAGAGAGCTAGACGGACATTTGGACAGTTATAACACTCTCTAACCCGAGTACTCTGACGGTAAGAGAGCTAGACGGACATTTGGACAGTTATAACGCTCTCTAACCCGAGTACTCTGACGATAAGAGAGCTAGACGGACATTTGGACATCAATCTCTATAAATTCTGTGCAATCTCTGCATACCAAAGGGCCTCGGTGGCGCAGTGATTAAGCCATCGGACTACAGGCTGGTAGGTACAGGGTTCGCAGCCCGGTACCGGCTCAAACCCAGAGCGAGTTCTTAAGGGTCAATGGGTAGGTATAAAGCCACTACTCCTCTCTCACTAACCACTAAACAACTAACCCACTGTCCTATTAAGACAGCCCACATACCTGAGGTGTGTGCCTAGGACAGTATGCTTGAACCTTAATTGGATATAAGCACGAACATGAAATGAAATGAAATGCCTACCAAATGTTAGTTAAAGATTCCCGCTATAATAAAACAAAATCCTATGTTTGACGTTAAATACCTTTATATCGATCATTTTCGAGCTCTCTAATAACTGTTCTTTTTCACACGTTAATCACTAATACACACACTACAGAAAGAAGCCCGACAGCAACCCCCCCCCCCCCCCCAGTTCATAACGTTCCAGTTAAATACGTAGTTGTTGACGAGTTTCTTCCTGTAGTGTGTGTATTAGTGATTAATGTGTGAAACTTTGTTTATCAGACAATGCTGTATTAGAACGGGTTTCTGTTACTACTGTTTGGTAGGCAGAGATTGCGCAGCAGTTTTATAGATTGATTAGAGGAGGCGGGGTATAGCTCAGTTGTTAGAAATTCAGTAGCTGGTAATTGATGCATGGTGTTATTATACAATCCCAAACTATTTTGCAGTTCTGGACTTGGAAGAACGGGCACGTTCATCGCACTGGACTACCTACAGCAGTGGGTTAAAACCCATGGTTTGGATGACGAAGTCAGTGTGTCTGGCTTTGTGCTACAGATGAGACATGACAGGGGTGGCATGGTACAGACATGGGTAATAACCGGTTTCAATAATAGTATGTGTAGCAAAATCGTCATGCGTTCTGCAAAACCCCCAAAACAAACCCAAAAGTAAACAAACAAACAAACAAAGAACCCCACAAATACAAAGAAACAAAATCGAAATAATAATAAAAAGGAACCGTGCAAAACTCTTTGGTGGAAGCGAGCCTTTATTAGAGACTCGTTTATTATTTGCACTGTCAGTGTACTCTGACGGTGCGCCACATTTTGGTGGAGTGTAAGCATCTTACAGAAACTCGAAAAGATATATTTGGACAACGAAATCTGATGGAATCTTTTCAAATCCATCCAGAACTTATATTCCAGTTTCTACGTGATACTGACTTTTATTGTAAATTTTAATTTTATCTATCTATGATATTTGTATTTTTGCAGTTCTTTACACTGTTTTTATTTGACTATTGAATTTTTATATTGATGTTGATAATCACTATGTTT